>NW_013668035.1:177935-183610 GCF_000517525.1 Limulus polyphemus | reverse complement strand
AATTATAAATATATCAATTCATGTGAATATGACTGAAAAATTTCATTTTTTTTCTGAAAAGGTGGTGTCTATTTACTTGTGACCACGCTGTGTATCTATTCCACACCCATCTTCAAAGTGAGGCATACTAAGAACATACACGCTTATTATCCTGGCGTTAAAAGACATATTGATAAGTTGTAATAGGTGTCAAAATTAAGATTCGATTTTCATGCTTCCTTGCATTTTATAGATGCTTTTGCACTGTTTTTTACAAACTTATAAAGTAAAATAATCAAAAGTTTTAGTTTCAAAAAATTAAATCATATTTATAATTGAACTTTGGAAGATTTTAACGATGGCTTAAGTAAATTCGAACATTTTTATGAATTTACATATATAATTTGTAAAAAAAATTGAACCATATATGAGCTTTCCAGTTTCAGCCTATCTTTATATTTAATCAATATTAGAAACTTGACTGATTTTAGGCTATGTCCTCCGAATTAGCATCAGAAAAAATTTAAGGTGCTACTATAGCGTGCGATCTACACAGATATTCACACTACAGAGTGCGGTCTACAAAGATATTCACACTACAGCGTGCGGTCTACACAGATATTCACACTACAGCGTGGGGTCTACACAGATATTCACACTACAGAGTGCGGTCTACAAAGATATTCACACTACAGTGTGCGGTCTACACAGATGCTATCAACATCACCGTTTTAACTTTCGCTTATTTGCAATTGGCACCATTTATCATAAATAACGCCTTTAAACTAATAATGTACAAAATACCATTACATAGCGTTTTGGTGGCAAATATAATCGGAATGAAATAAATTCCAACAATCAAAACTAGCACAATTATAATATAAATTTAAGGTACTCTTTGGAACACACAACTTATTAAGTTATTATTTTGCTGAACAAAAATGTAGAGGATATAAATTATTTAGCAAGAAATCATGTTTTAGTGAATCATTAAAACGGTGGTGATGATAGTATCTGTGTAGATCGCACGCTATAGTAACATCAAATTTAATTTCATGAACTACTACGAGGTTTTTCATTATTCATTTATTGAAACTCATTCTTTTTTTTAACAAACTTCTGGTGGTACAGTCCCAAACTTTTATTAAGGTTTTGTGCAATTCCTTGCCATCCCTATTATGAACCAATATTGCGATTCATGATCATAAACTTCTTCAACATTATCTTTTTTTTTTGAAAACTGAATTATGTCAAATGGTCCTCATAAATGCATCTTTAAAACGAACAGACCACCACCAATCAATTCATCAAAGATATTCCCAATTAGGTTTAAATTTAAGGATTTCTGGATGGAAGTAGCTAGACTAACTATCAAGCAGCTAACTACCAACAATAATCAGAACTTGCTGACATTGAATGAGGTGAAGATGGTTCTTTTGAAAAGTTCTTATACATATAACATTAAACTTTTTACCATTCCTCAAGAATACCTTAATACCTTTTAGTATAAAGCCTCATTGATCTAGGTGCTCATGAAAGTGTACAAATGTTAGGAACAACAGAGTATTAGACTAATAACCACACATTTAAGATACTAATAATAGCTTTTATTGTTTTTATTACAATTTGAGTTTTGACTAATCCAGAAGTTTATCCTCTCTTAATAATGTGTTTTCTTAATCATTATTTAATATCTGAGTATACATAGAAGCAATGCCAAGTTTCAGAGTGGCATACGTGCTACAAGATATATATCTGGTCTTAAGTGAAGAAAGCTTGTACATTATATAATACAACAGTTGAACAAGAAGATCACATTACGTAAATTTTCTCAGCTTCACTCAAGTCAAACACGGCTTTCGTTCGAGGACATGTTACTTTTCCATCATTTTCTGTTGCCATCTGATTAAGGGACTGGAACAAGTTAAAAGAAAGCCAAGCTGAGTTTTAAAAGCATATTATATTACACTTAGATCAGGATATGGGAAAGTAAAATAATCAGAAAGTGTTTAATGTTTTTAAAACATGAAAAATGCTAAACAAACAGAACAGTATTAAGATATGAAAAATACTACAAAATATAAAAATATTTACAATTTTTATGTAGCTTTTCCAGTCAAATATAATAAACAACTATACAGAAAATGAGATCAGCTGACCTTACAAAATTCAATAAAACAATACCAAACTTGAGTTTCAACGAGAATCCTGTAAACAATTCTCTTTAATATATTATAATCAAATTTTTTAAACTGCAATTTGACCAGAGCTGTTTTTTAAACTAAAATGCTGGTCAAATTAAACTTTTGTACCATATAATTATCAGAATCAGACTTTGTGTTTCTTACTACACACAAGTAGAATGAAAGAAGCACTTGTTAGGTAATGATTAGAACTATAATAAGCAGCAGTTAGGTTTATACTTCTGAAACTACACAAAATTCTACTTGACTGATAACAATGTGTTATAAAGCATCTGGCACACTAATTAAACTTCTCTAATGTTACCTACTAAAAATATTACACAATAATGTTGAATGGTTAAACAAAATTAAAATGTAAAATCATTTAATGACTCTTCATGACTAGGCTAATCACAGAATGTTCAGTAAAATTACTACTAAAGGTCATTTAATGTAGGAAACTCTGTCACCAGAAAGATAATTACACCATTTCACCACATAATTAATTTAAGGTAAATACACAATTACATTATAAATGTAAATCTTTATACAACAACAATTGTTAACAGAAACTGAATTAACAGCTTCTAAATAAGAACAAATTATTTTGTCTTACTTTTCAGTACAACACACCTAATTGATATTCCATGAAATGAAATTACTAAAGTGCTCATTTTATATATATAAAAATTAATGGTGAGTCTAGGTCTGGTTAGTTTCATGAAACTAACAACAGAGATAACAATATTTCCAAAATAAAAATGTTGTCCTATGAACAATATAAATTATATGTACAAAATCCTGAAAGTAGAAACTGATCACTTCAGAGGAACTATTTATTTATTACAGTATTTATTACATAATAAATACAACAGTTTTCATATTCAAGTTCCTAATTGTTTTAATTAAAAACTGAAAACAGTTTCATCCAAAGAAGCTGTTTTTTCAATTGTACACTCAAAAGTTAATGGAATTAAACTTCACTCTACCTGTTCCCCATAGACAAACCCATTTGGTAACATCAAGGGGTGGTTGTGTTCATTCAAGGGTTGGCCTGAGATAAAACAAACCAATCTAGACTGAGAGCAGTGAGCAAAGGGAAGGTGTTTGGCTAATAAATTCAATGCTGGGCTGCACACAGGACAATCAGGATTACGTTCTGTTTCAGATTTATAGCAATGTCTGTTATGTGGTTAAGTACTGCAAAATGCCTCCTCAGACAAGCATTCTGGTATATTTGTTTCTTTACTTGACAAATGTAAAAACTAAATACATTCCTTTTTCCACTATAAACATTTATTCAATTACCGATTTAATGCTAATCTCTATTAGTTGATGAAAATATGTTACTCTAAAAATATATTTTATCATACATAAAAATGGTTTTATGATAAATTTTATCAATTTCTTTGGCATTATTTAGTTAGAAGTATACAGAAGAAAAGTGCTGAAATGCAATAAAAGTAATTTTTTTTAACTGGTAGAAAAGTGATTTTTGCAAATTACATGCAACTTTTCAATTAAAAAGAACATATATATATACACATTAAGTCATTTTGGCATTTATAAATCAAGTAAGTTCAAGACTAGATGGGAAACAATGACAAACAGTAAGATAGTTACAAATATCAAAGCTTGAAAAATTTCTAAACTAGACTATAGTTTTTATGGGGAAGATTTCGGATGGTCATTAACTAAGTTCTCTCAATTGGACAGCTTGCCTATCCAACCAATAACTGGTAAACATATATATATACACACACACACACACACATATATATATATATATAAAATGAACACCTAATTTCTGTATTACTACAAAGTTAAAATGTTTAACTCAAATATTTTAAAACTGTTATCTTGTCATTTTGTAACATTTATTTAGTGTAATTTGCAAATAAAAATTTTAGAAATATTGAAACTTACCTTTCTGCACAGCTGCAAGGAGCTTCACCGATAAACAACACCAATCAAGTTTTTAAGAATTGTTTGCCCATCCCCAGGAATATTTATATTTTCCAAGAAACTTATCATCCCTTGAGAAGATAATGATTTATGTTTCATTTCTCAGTGACTTTTATTTTCTTCCTCTGATTTTAATACCACAGCCTCTTTATGATCTCACACCATAAAAATAACTACAAGAGAAGTTTAAACAGCATTGGATAGAAGAAATTATAAACTATTTACATAATGCAGATGCATAAATTGGTGTGAAAAGTACTTCACGGTTTTGTGGGAAAGTAATAAACCTAGCTCATGCAAGAGAGAACAATGGAAATTGATGAAAAGTTCAGAGTTAGGAACAAACAACAGATCTGGGATTCTTTATAGTTTCAGATTGAAACTGACAGGATATATAAAGTGGAACTTTCTAATCAACAATAATAAAAATAATATGTGGCTCAGAACAAAACTAAATGAAGTGAATGTTTAAAGACAAAATGAGATACTATTTAGTCATTTTGTTGTAAATTTTATGCAGTTTAATTAATTATATCCACTGTGAGAAGGAAAAAATCAAGGGAATATCGGTGATATCTCTACAGCCCACAAATGGTAAGGGATAACTTATATTATTGTTTATGATGGCTCATCTCGATGTGAATGATCTCAGGGATTAGACTTTTACCTGTTAAGTTTCTCAGATATTTTTTTCTTTCTTTATTCACAACTAATAGTTTTCATAAGAAAATATTGACTAATTAAAATTAAAAACAGAAAACTATATCTTCAGAATTGAAAGCCTAACTTGAGGAAATGGTGCTTTTCAACAATTCAGCAATGAGTAAGGAAAAAAAAAAAGGATACGGTGTTTTTAGAGCAGAAAGGCCTGCCTGAAGAGCCACAGAAAACACAGAAAAGGTGCTAAGCTGATAAAGCTTGAAGTTTTCTTGTCGAAACTGCTTCACCAGCATCTGCCAACGAGATTCATCTAGAAGTTCCTATAAAGATAACAAAGAAATTAATATATTCATTGTAAAAAAGTGTCAAAAATGTGTTCAATTTTTGTTATTACGGTTCACTGCCACAATGCTGTTACTTTATGTAGATAATATGTCACAAGTCTTGAAAGTAAGTCTTTAAAATTAGTGTGTTTTGAAAATATTAAGGAAAATACACTAAGTATAAACTTGTTTCACAACATTCCCGGGATCTATCGCTGATGTGCAGGTAAGCACCAGCCATAAGGTAACTACTCGAAAGTCAAAAGTGTCACTGCAAGTTTACTTCAGGTATTAATGTAAAAACTTATTTTAGTCTTTAATATCCTCTGAAATCCAGTGTTGATTGATCTGAAAATGTTTAAGATCATATTTTCTTAACCCTTTGAGCTCCATACGTAGTTTTGCACTCTGTTGCATAATATGAATTTTTACATTATGATTATTTTTGCACAAAACTGTAATATATTTATATTCTTATGTTATACATGAGCTACGTAGGATATATATGTATAGAAGAAAAATGGCCAATAGAAAGCATATATATATATATATATATACACCTAAG
>NW_013668035.1:166167-176999 GCF_000517525.1 Limulus polyphemus | reverse complement strand
CCCACAGATGCTCTATAGGGTTGGACTTCTTGCTGGCCAAGGAAGAGTGTTGACGGATTCATTCTCTAAATAAGCCTTTACTGGCCCTAGAGTGATGAGGTCTAGCGTTGTCATCCATGAATAAAGGTCTTGACGCTAACGTGTGGTTGTCAAAATGAGGCACAACTACAGGTGTAAGCACGTCCCTGGTGTACTTTTCGCCAGTAAGGTTGCCATTGATTGTTACCAAATCCAGCTTGCAATCATGCGAGACACAGCTTACAGATTGACAGATTACGACCAGGTAACCACTGCCTTTTAAGACGGGTGCTTGTTGCAAACGGATTTCGTCTGACCAATCTACCAAGGCTCCTATCTTCTCACGTTGGGTTGTTACAGATGGAAACATGTTGCCACCCAGAATGTTAAGGACCGTCCTCGATCTGGTCGATTCTGACCAAACGGCTGATCACTGTGTAATGATAGCCAAGCTGTCTACCTATCGCCTTGTAGGACATACCAGCGGAATTCATGTCAATAATTTGCCATCTCTGCACCTCTGATATCTGTCTTCTTGCCATTCTTACTTATTCGGGACTTAAATACGGATTTGATGCACGAGAAAATAGTGCATATTGGACGTGAAGAAGGGAGCAAGTTGCACGTGGGGAAAAAAACGCGGCTGATTTAAATGTCACACCTGAACGCTCACATCCTTTTAATTATGTTCGAAATTATGAACATTGCTCAACATCATGAAAATTAAACCTTATTTTCAATAAGCAATCCTGAAAAATATTTGGGGTGCTTAACTTTTTCCAGGTGTATATATGTGTGTGTGTATATGTGATACTCAAAATAACTGATAATTATTACATATTACACTTAATCTTAACATATATACACACGCACACGTGTATATATATCTCTGCAGCTCGCTCTAATAGAGTAGTTACGGACGACAGTGATGCTGCTATGCTTTTTATTTTTTGGAATGCCAGATGTCGAAGTGTTCAATGGAACATAGGCCTGGCTTTTCTGGGCATTCAGAACAGTGGGTCCTCATTACTTTCCTTTCTGTGCATATTCGGCAGTTATTTTGGGGTATTTTTACTTTTTCAGAAGGTGAAATAGAAACCAGAGCATGGACTGATTCCTCTACTTCGTGTTTTCGCTTCACTTCTCTCTTCTTTTGTTGTAGGTACTGCATTCTCACTTTTTCAAAGCCATCATTTGTGTGGTCTGTCAACAGTTCTTTGGCAACGGTGCTGAGATGACCAGTATAGTTCAATTTTTGGTTTCCAGTTTGCCTTTTACAAACAAGAAATATATTCAGTGTCATCTGAGAAACTAGATGAAAGCCTAGCTTTTTGAACCATGCCAGAGATTTTCAACGTGGGTCATAAGGTTCCAGATATTGGTCTGCTTTGTCAACAGAGCCCACATAATTATTATATTTCTCAATATGATAGGGATTATAGAAGAATCATGATGTTCTTTAATAATATGTATTATTTTTTCAACCAATGAAGCCTCAATACAGTGTTGTAATTACCAGTAATTACTACTGATGAACTAGTAACATCACACCACTTGATTCTATAAATTCTGCTATTGCAATCAGGATTCATATTTAAATATTCTTTAGCATGATCACTTATACATCCATACAAATAATGCATAGCTTCTTCACTAATAAAGAGATTGAAATAATTACTATATTTTTCACTGGCCATATTTGTATCAGGGTTTATTCCTTCATACAGCTGTTTCAATGGAAATTAGTTTCCACCCAATCAATGTTTGCCTTGCAACTGGCACTGATTCTTCCAAATCACAAGAACTGAAGTCATTATCACCTGATGATAAATCCCATTTACTCTCACTATCAGCTGGGAAATAGTCAACATCACTATCATCACTACTAGAAGGAATGTTTTTTTTACTAATAAGACAGTCACACTTCGAAGGCAAACAAAAAACTCACTCATTATTTCCCAAGTGCACCTGTATCATCCAATCACAATTAAGAGGAGTTAATTTACTGATGATGTCATGACTTTTGGCAGAGGTAGCCAAATAATATGGCAAAATGTTAGAAAAGAAAGCAAAATTATAAAGCATTTCAGCTTTTAGCTATAAATGTTGAAATTATAGTACATACACAGGTATGTAGCCATATGATGGAGCTCTCTTCTCATACATACACATGTACTCATTGTGAAGGGGTTAACTTCAGAACAATTTCTATTACCAATTTCTCTATGCAGAGAATTTCAGTCACCAAGAAATATGACATTTTTAAACATTGTTGCAAAAACTTAATAAGATACTGTAGAGATTCTATGTTAATAGCTTAGAAACTTGTAGTATTAACCCTTTCATGTTGCTCATGTAATTTGCAGATATTGAGTCACAAATTTCACTTGTACAACAATACATGTGGTAACTCTGAGATTTCTTAATGTATCCTCTCAAAAACTGGTAAGATATTGTTAAAGATCATAAATATGTTGTGCACAAAGAATGACATTATTTTAATTAAGCATTTTTACTCAAAATATGTTATTTATTTATTTATTGTAGTTACTTGCACTCAAACTCTTAACAAATTGACTGCAAGGTGATTTAAATTTTAAGTATAAAAATATTTTTCTTCATCTTGTAGTTTTAATATTTCATTTGCATAATCTCTAGAACCTCCTAAAACAATATCAAGGTTTTTTAAGGTTAATATTTATATTGTATTTTTCATTTTCTTTACTTCATCACTATCTCTGGCTATTATCATCAATGTATAGTGCAAAGAAATAATTAAAATTAGGAAACAGAAAAGAAATATCTTTCAATTTTTTGTAGAATATTTTTAAAGATTTTCCTTTTGTTAAATTCATAATTTCAGGTCTTTTCTATTTCACATTTAGTTAATTTAATGTATTATTTTCCTTTCTTGCCCTTTACAACTTATCATTCATCTTGACACAAGTCAACAGTGTCCTTGAGGCATATTACAGTGTCTCTGGCAGACATGCACAACCCTAATGCAAAGTATGATGTATATTTTTAAATGTTTAAACCTTTCAGTTATGCATTTTAAAACATAACTAATACATAATTAACTAAAATATAAAAGACCTAAATAAAATATAAACTGTATCTGTAACTATAACATATTCAGTTAAGAAACAATCGTAAGTGCTATAGTCGATCAAGCAGTTAACAATACTACAGTCAGTTACATACATTCCATGACGACAACTGCATGCCAATTTCAAAATAACTGTTGTTTGATTATAATGTAAAATAAGATTTCTATTGATTATACACTTGTATGTAACATCTAAAAGTAGGCTATAAAACTTAAACAAATCTGTTGAAGATGGGTGTGGCACTTGTCAGGAATTGAGAAACTTTATTACTTGTTTCTATTGTATTCATTCAGAAATCTTTGAAATATACGAGTCAAAAGGTTACAAAAGCATCTAAAGAGTCTAGGCATACATCTATGCAACTACCATTGTATTACTGAAGATACAGAGTGTCAAAGTAGAGAATTTTCATAGCTCATCGGTCACATGACAATACCTCTGAAGTTTTAAGTAGTTTTTTAAAGGTTTCTTTTGAAATAAAGGACTTAGAACTTAATTAAATTTTGAATGTAACACAGTAACTTGTGCAGAAAAACGTTTACAGGGGCACCCATTGTGGTTTTGAGGATGACTGCTGCACCAATATGCTATGGAAATGTTACATCCTTCTCCCCTAAATTCCCCATATATTTTTCAAATAAATTATGACTAGTGTCTCTAAATATTACAAAGCATTCATATGAGTTTAAAACAAACTTAAAAAACTAAGCTGACCTAAGCAAAAGAAAAAAAATGACTTCTTTGCAACTCCTTGTAGAATGAATTATTTGA
The DNA here is from genome assembly GCF_000517525.1 of Limulus polyphemus. Classification (NCBI taxonomy): domain Eukaryota; kingdom Metazoa; phylum Arthropoda; class Merostomata; order Xiphosura; family Limulidae; genus Limulus; species Limulus polyphemus. Next base: position 173,100 of record NW_013668035.1, on the reverse strand, counting down.
AATGCTGAGGACACTTCAACATCAAATCACAAACATATGCACTACCTACACAAGATATTTTTCAAATACTTAAAATTTGCATAAGTCATAGATGAAGTTGAATATACAAAGTACTTCTAACAAAAGAAAGGTGAAAAGAATATGCTGATTACAATAATTTCTAACTGAAAAGCCAGTGATCTTTGTAATAACTTTTACAATTCAAATGTAAGAAAAGCTTTAATAGTTTTAAGAATTACCCGATTAAAAATGATGTAAATATCCTGATGTGTTACATATTTTGAAAATCCTTAAAAACATTATAAAACTACACCAAAACATATTCAACAGTAAAAAAAGCACACAAAAACTAGAAGATATACCTTATATGTAGAAATATCGGTCTCTGCAGGAAAAGCTAAAAGACCCATCACACTCTGGACATTTTTCAACTGGTCATCTTCAAGATTCACAAAATACTTGCGAGCATGCCTGTTAGTGGGAGAGAAGTACAATTAAATTCCCTCAGTTTATCATTCCTGAATTTTTACATAATGTCTATAAATGGTAAAACTTTACAAGCTTAGAACTCTTAGTTCTTGTATATAGATTACTTGTGTAGTTTATTTTTTATTACTGCATACAATTTGTCATAGTTCAATGATCAAAACCCAATAATATACAATGAAAAATACAAGCTACATAAAGTCAATATAGATTAGTAATCTAAAAAAAAATTCAAAATCAAATACTTATTACTAATTTTAAAACCCAGTTTATTGCACTGTGCTATGGCTAATTTAGTGATTTAACAACACCGGAGCTAAAACTCACACTTTATTTATTAGAATCCATCAATCATTCTCTGTTGGTCATGAAATTACTAAGACCCATAATAATTATAGCTGAGAAAAGTAAATATACCAAATAACTCATGCTCTGATAAGTTGCTGTTAAAATCTCAAAATTTTCCACACTGACAATCATCACACTCTTTAATACCTAGTAAACTGTATACTTCAAATTTAAACAAAACTACATAAAAGCGTCACTATCTATCATAGCTTTTTTTATCTTTATCTTTAAAAAGTTTTTCTTAAGTAATAAAACTAGCAATTAAGATTATTTGACATCATGTCTTCTACTCTTCTGTCACTCATAAATCCTAAAAATTAAAACTAACAAAAAGTAAAACTACAAACTTAAATCCCTCCATTTTTTTTTTTTTTTGGTTGGAGACAAATCTTTTCATATAACGAAATCAGCAATTCGTATCTCTTTTTTCCATGTAACCTCCATTCTTTCATACTATATTAATTCTACTGCACAATGAAAACCAATCTGTAGTAGGTATGCATGTCTAACAGCTTTGGTATTTGTGAATCTTATACTAAACAAGACATAAACCTCCATACGTACTTAACTGCATCCATTCTTCGGTCCTTTCGAACCAATTCAATAAATTCTTGCTGCCGAAGGTTAAACTCCAGAGAACTCTGCAAGAGTGAGAGTATCAGCAAATCAAAAGATATATAGGTACATGTACACAATTACCTGAAGGTACAGGAATGGTCCTAACAGAATTGAAATCAAACTATTTCTTATCCTAGTCTGCATATAATTTACAAACCAATCATCTACTGGAATACTTAAAATTCCATTACTGGAGGTAGACCAGTGAATATGATTCTGAAAATCAGTTTCAAACAAAGAATTATAGGAAAAATACAAAATTTAAAAATTTTTAGTTATGTGGAATTAAATCCAACTTACCTTCAATAATAACTTCCTCATAATTTTAGAAAGACAAACAGTATGTTAAAAATATGAACCATCACTGTTAAAATCTTACCTTCAACTTTTTGAGTTTTGATTTGTTATCATAGCACCAGTTGAGACACTTTGATGTGTCTTTGTTTGCTAACGATTCCTCCACTTCTTTGGAAATTAAAAACAGTTCTATGTTTGTCAGATCCTATAACATTGATAGAAACAACTGATTAAAACGAAGAATATAGTTAACAACTGTTTGGAAGAGAAATATATTTCTTATATTTAATGTAAATGACCTCTACTATTACAGGTGGACCCTGTTTTACGAACTCCTGGTTAATAAAAATTCGAAGTTACGAAAAAAATGTTTTTGTACCAAACCCCAGAGTTTAGAATTTTTGGGGGGTATTTTTTGCCAATTTCTTTCTAACAGTATTATTGTTTTTTATACATATACTACTATAAAAAAAGAATAGATAAGAAAAACAAGAAATATATCACTCACCTGTGTAATCCTTTTTTTGCTGCCGACTGTCCTTCTATGTTAGCCCTAATACTTTACATCAATGTTACTGGTCCACAAAATATTTTTTTTTCATTAAGTAAATAATACATGGAAGAACACAGTATAATTTCATTTGAACAGCTAAGAAACAGTTCTTTCTGTGAGAAATTTTCTACCTCTAATCACGTGACTTGAACCGTCACAAATTCAACTTTAGCTCCCCTACTATGCTCTTGTGGGAAAAACAATTTTCTCATCAGCTAAATTGTCAATTATCTGTAAGATAACATAGGATGGATCATATTTTAATCAATCAATTGTATTCTAGGCTTTCTATTGGTTATAAATTTAACAGGACTCAGCCTTAGAAAAATGTATTAGCAAATTGTAAATTAGAGCAAGTCAAAGGTGGGCATGGCAAGAGGTTCTTGCATTTTCACTGATTCCTCTTTAGTTCCATAAGATTGAAGGATATAAAAATATAGACTGAAAAGATCGATGACGAAATTATACAGAATATTTTACGTAACATTTTGTAGTTTGAAGGGGGTGGACAAAAAAATCCTGAAAAGGAAATGACTCAAGAACAAATATTCAAATTCTCAAACTAGGGTAATTTGAGATTGTTTTTAAATATTTTCTTAAATAATTACGAACTTAAACTTATATAATATTAAAAGTTGAGTTACTATCTATGGTTTTGATGTCACATTTGTTTGAATATTGTGGTAATCAAGTAGTTTAATTAAATTTTGAATGCAACTCACTAAAACGTCATGACATGTGAAGTTTATCTAGCTTATGCGTTAAAAGTTCATACCACCTTGGAGTCTGTTTACATCCTGCACGTCTTGTTTGAATCATGGAAGGTGACAACCAACTGAATTCTCACATTTTACTTAGATTGTACTCTGCCCTTAAATCCAAAATGACTGGTAAGCATACTGCGAGTGATTCTAGTACCAGTAGTAAGGCAAGAAAAGCCATCTCAGTATCAACAAAACTGGAAATCATCAAAAAGTTTGATGAAGGCCAGAGACTCACAGAGATTGCCAAGGCATTCAAGTTCTCACCATTAACTACAGCATCTATCACGAAAGAAAAAGAAACAGTTATCCAAAGTGCTAAGTCTTTGACACCTGCATCTGCTAAATTACTAACTAGGCATCGCTCTAACATAATGAAAGAAATGGAACGTCTGTTAGCTCTACGGGTGGATGGCATGAAGCAACAGAAGGATTCACCAATTACTAACATGGCTTTGCAGGAAAAGGCACTTTCATTATTTGAAGACATGCAGAAAAAAGAAGATAAAACCAGGACCTAGTACAAGTACTAAAAAAACTACAACTTTTATTGTAATCAAAGGTTGGCTTGACAGGTTAAAAAAAGGCATAATCTATACAGCCTAAAGATGACCGGTGAGGCAGCAAGTGCTGACAAGAAGCAGCAAACCTACAAGTTCTAAAAGGTATTATTGAACAAGGAGGATATACGACCTGTCAATATCTATATTGGAAGAAGATGCCAGACAGAACAGTCTTGTCAAGGGAAGATAAGTCAGCACCAGGTCACCAGGTATTTGAAATGAAATAATATTTTTAAGGTTTTATATATACATTTTGAAATAACCAAAAATCATAAGTTACTATATTAATACCACAGAATTCCGCTATAATTTATCAAGCTTAGTAGGTAAGCTGTACTTGGGTGAAAAAAGATATGAAATTTGAGCTCACTAATGTCTTACCTTACCACTTGAAATCTAGTATGAAAAGAATTTGCTATGCAAATACTTTGCAGAGGCTGAGAAAACCACAAGGTGGACATTCTGAGCTTTTGATTGGTTATATACGCATCATTGGGCGAAGCAGGAGTACATAAGCAGGTATTTTCAAAAACTGAAAAGGTGGGTGGGGCCACCTTGGTTGATTACTATCTCAGAAAATAGAAAAGATAGGATGTTCTTATTTTACATTGGTAATTTGAATATCTAATTCATAAGAAACCACTTGGACATCACAAATATCTAATTTGAATCAATGCTGCATTCAACATACCATGTGACACACAAAAATCGATATTTAGGATTTGTTTTATATATATCTGATTTTAAATTAAGAAATTAACTAATGTATAATACTAAAATTTGAATTATAATCTACAATTTGATATCAAACTTATTGACATACATTCATAAAATAGGAGTTCAATAAAATGTTTAATGCAAGTCAACAAATGTGATGATATGGTCTCTGACCCGTGTTGGTAGGGTTAAAGCAATTGTACATTTTCTTACCATAGAAATACCACATTTGCTGAAAAAATAAGCTATTTTGGTGAAAAGCAAAACTACAATCTTTTGAACAGTAAACTAGTGATAATGTTATCTGTTCTTCAATTACCTGCAATAATTAGTTTACATGTGGTCAACATAGGACATAAAATGGTCCTTACACAAAGATTAATGATGAAAACCAGAAGATATCAGAAAGAATCAAAGACTCATAGAAGTCTGTTACCTTAGGTAAAAAGCCCTATGTGTAGTGCAATTCATGAACAGACAGATAGAAGGAGATGTGATTGGAAGATAAAATTAATATTTCTTATGCATTTTTAATTAATATTTTACACCATATAAGCAATGATATTTTAGGGAATTTGAAACTTGCACAATTGGCTTTATGAAGTAAAAAAGGTCACACTTTTTGAAGTTTTAGAAAATATTAATAAAACATGCCACTGGTATTTAATTAATAACAGAATATAATTCATGTCCAATGAATTGTAAATATTCAAATAAACATTCAACTTATGTTCTGCACCAATAGGTTTACATGACAACACAATGGAAACAGTCATAAGCTATAAATCTATATCAATATAGCAATTTTAAATGTAAACATACTCGTACTTCAGCAGGTACTTTTTATATAACTAATTTGGTTCCATACAGCTGCTAACAGAATGAACTTCTAGGACTTACCTCAATATTAGAATGTCTTGCCAATCGCAGAGCAGTGTTATAATAACCAGAACGTAGGAAGTGTTCAACTAACATCCGATCTAGTCTTTTTTTCTTCCACTGAGCAATTGCATTCTCATTAGAGCTTGCATGCTCTTTCAAATGATCCAAACGACGTTTACAAACAGAAGCTGCTTCCATTTCTTCTGTTATACTTTCTTCTGCCTAGATTAATGTATAGATGTAAAATATCAAATACTATTTCAAGAGGGAATAAACTATATTCATACTTTTGAAAAAATTACAATCAATTACTTACAATATTGGTTATCACCAGAGTCAAATATAAAATAGTAGGTAGAAAATTATCACTAGTTTATTATTCTAGGAATATTAGACAAGAATACATAAAAGGTGTTCTTGAAGGAGCATAATATTAATTTGGCATTACTTGTGGTCCTTCATAACACTTTCAAGCACAGCAAAAAGTTACCTTTAACTTTGTTCAGTATTTGGCATCTTTTATCTTTAAATAATAAGAATTTCTACCTTATATATCCTGTTACATAGCAAATGTGTAAATTCCATATTATATTCAAACTTCCAAGATAAAAATGTCCACATCTGCTCAATATTCAACAATGCAAGACTAACCACAAATTAAACTAATTCCATACAGTACACAAAGACAGTTGCACTGGTCATGAGAGAGAATGGATTTAAAGTCGTTATAGTTCATGAAAGATAATATTAGTACTGCTTGCTCTAATTTATGAAGTAAGCATAATACCCAGGTACAAAATACATCTGAAAATATCATCTGTAACTTTGAAGAATTTCATTCTTAATTATTTGTAAAGATGAATGTTTGCTTTAATATTAATATAATCATATACGATATTAGCCTCCAGTACATAATATCTAACATTCCCAGGTTAACTTTCAACTGAAAACATAGCACCTTAGCCTAAAAATACATTATAAAATATTGTACAAACAAAAAAGTATTTTTCAACAATCACATTTATGTAAACAACAGAACTCAATGTGTAAATTTGTTAAAAGTCTTGACAAGTATTGGGAAAATTAATAATTTTGGTAGTATTAGTGACCATGGATTAATGGTTTCACTTGGGTGCCAGTATTGCTGGCATTTTTAAACAGATATAGTAAAGATAGTCTAGTTTTAATAGTAACATTAGAAATTAACTTAAGAACTGACATAAAGCTTAATCTTGAATTATATGTGATTATAAAGACAAGTTAGATAAAATTTCATTTAACCTTATTCACAAAGGGAGACAAGCCTGTATAAATGATGCAGAGTAAAACCTCATAGTTCTACTATAACCTAAGAGTAGCAATGAAAATATTATGATTAATTGATAGTCTAAGGTTGTATCTAAAAATAAGGTAGCAGTTATTTTATAAAACACAACAAAAAGTTTTAAAATAGATCAAGGGAATCTAGACTGCAATATTCTAACAATAAAACTATAATCATTTATTACAGCAAGAAAATAAATGTTCAAAAATTTACCATTATTACCTTGGCTTACACAAGTCAAGTATCTTTCTCACAACTCACATGAAACACAATATATATTGAAGTAGTACAAGTCACCTGATAAATATATATCAGGTCATTCCATAAGTTCTGTCCGGATTTTAATTCTTTGAAATTTACTAGTAATTTAGAATGTTTAATGGA
>NW_013668035.1:157236-165204 GCF_000517525.1 Limulus polyphemus | reverse complement strand
CAAAAGTTTTTTAGTAGTGGGATTAAAAAGCTTGTAAGTAGATGGAAAGAAGTCATAGATAATCATGGAAACTATTGATGATTAAATTTCAATAAAATGTAAGATTTGATCACTCGTTTTCTTTATTTAAAATCCAAAAAGAACTTATGGGATGACCTGATAGAAGTAGTTGTTGATAGCATAAATATGTTAGAGCATTAAGTTAAAAAAAATAAATAAGTATTGATGTCCTCATACCAATAAAATATTATGGTGATAGTTTTTCTTTCAAATAAAGCTAATTAAGTATATCATTATTTCTGCATATATTTAACTGTTAGATTATTCTCCATTATGTTTCACCCTTTCTTGGTAGGTACGGGGATAACTGATATCCCTTGATTTTTTCCTTCTCACAGTGGAAAAACTTCACCAATTTTCATGAAACTTAGGACAAACTTAATAAACAGTATACAGTTTCAGATCTAAAAAATCATACAATTCAACTTAGTTTTTATAATTTTTTATGTAGTGAAATTTCCTACATCTTGTTGTAACACACTTTTTGAAAGAAAAACATGAGAATACTTCCTTTCATCTTTGAATTTAAATTTTTTGTTAGTTGTTGATTAGAAAGTTCCATTTTTATATACCCAGTCAATTTCAACTTGATTTATTTTCATTAGCATATATATTTTCAAACTCTATTTTACTAGTTGAAGTAGACACCACTTACAGCTATAAATAATGAAAAAAAAACATAAATTGACAAAGATTTATTGGTGACTAAAGACCTGACCTTTCAAAATGGTGTCAAGTCAAGCTAGACAACAATGTTTTTGCTAAGAATATTCATGGTCAAATTTAATTTATGTATATTAAATATACTTTGTTTTCAATAAATTACAAGTTATTTTATTTACATGCATTATTTGAAAGCAATATATATATATTTAACAATAGTATTCAATAAACAATGTTTTGAGTCACCTGAATATCATGTTTTCACTACTGTATTCTCTAACCATAATAAGGCTACCTGATATCTTGTCATCAAAGAAAATTTAGTTGACTTTCAAACAAAAATATTTTCAGGAGAGAAATGAACATGCAATTAACTACAAAAAATTCTCAACTCTGTGGTTGTTCCCAAGTCTTCTAAACTTCCCACTAAATTCTATTGTTCTGCTCTGCAGGAGCTACATGTGATTACTTTCTCATGGAAAAATAAACCACTTCTCACACCACTTTATTCACTTTCCATTGACATTTAAATACTTTATAAGCTTCTCTATCCAATGGTAGTTAAACTTTGCTTGTAGCTATTTTCAAAGCTGAATTTCATTAGTAATGTTATAAAAGGGTGGAAACCAAGTTTCTATATTAATAAAATTCAGAGAAAGAGAAGGAAAATATAGTGAGAAATAAAACTTTGAAAATTACATTCTTAAAAAATAATAAGTTCTTAGCAAATATGAACCTAAGCCTAGGATAAGCAGAAAAATTCTAAAAAATTACAAGTGCTTTATTTACAGTCAATTTCTCAATGCTGCATAAAAATGTAAATTTAAAAATATTTTTTCATTTTTCTTTGTGCCTTAGATTAAGTAAAAGTAACAAAATTACAAAATAACAATTCTTAGATATTTTCGAGAAAAAAATGTTGAAATAGTTAGAATTACTATTTTCTCTTAAATTTCGAAATTTGTTATGTAGATATGCACTTGACACCTAAAAGGTGTTCACCAACCCAGAAAGGATTAAGACACTCAAGATTTTAAAATAAATTTTTTTACTAAATGGCAGTGTGCTCTTATGGCTTTATATCTCAATATTTACAAATTTAGGAGTTTGCAGTAATTCTTAGTGTCATTGTGGTATTCCCAATTTAAAGGAATAATGACACACAGGTAAACTATCCCCAAGTAATGAGAGGTTTGAATATCTGGTTGGATGGAATGTTAATGTGAGAACAAGTGCAAAAGAGAAGAAACAAACAAGTTTGACAAATACCACTAAGTACTGTTTATGTTATACAATTACCTTATGTAAAATTAATATATGAAAATGCATGGTCCATATATAAAATAATGTACATGAAAATACAACACTTTACCACAGGTCTTAACCCTTTCAAAGCAGAAGCTAATCTCCCTAAAAGCACCAAACTATTCTCACAATTTACATTCTCTCTACAACTGACCAATCACAAACATAATTGCAAGAATCTGAACGTATTTCTGATCAATGTCACAGTCACAAAAGTAATCCCTATACTCGAAGTCAAACAGGACACAATGTAACTTCCCTAAGAAACAGCAAATATGTTCCTTGCCCAATCAAGCTTCAAAATGAAAGTACCACTTTAGACTGAATTTCATACATGATCTCAACTGGACTTGGTATGTTCCAAAATTAGAAATAAAAAACAATATTTAATAGCTAAGAAATACATGCTATAAAAGTGTATGGTATGTAGTTTGTGGATACAACACAGTAAGTGTGACTTACACAAATTACATTGTAATTTCAGTTTTCATGGAACTTTAAAGATCACATATATAGATCTATTATATTCCAAACATGTACAAGCACCAGGAACTTAATTTTAATAACTTACTTGTTTGGCATGATGAACATTCTCTCTCTTGACCTTTTTCTTTTTATTTGCCTACATCTTGTAAATTAAGTTCCACAAAACCTTTGTGTCTGAGGTATGATGTGTCACTAACATGTCCTGCTAAATGTTTGATCCAGATATCCAGAGTGTATGTACACTTCTTTTGTTCATTATAAAAATTATATTGCATATACATAAAACTTCAAATAAAATTAAAATTGCTAGAAAATCCTCTACTGTAAGAGCTTTTAACAACTCCAAGTACCAAAAAAGCTATCATGATTATTCTTAGAATTACTTGAACTTTGAACTAATTTAAAAAAAAAGTTTAAAAATTGCAAGTCAAATGGTAGTCTGAGTGTGAGCAGCAGGAGAGATGGCCCATTTGAAAAGAAGAATTTACAAGCAGAATAGAAGAAAACAAAAACAATTGCACATTTCACAAGTATTTATTACAACTATGGTTTTGCCAATAAAGGCAAAACCATGGTCATACTAAATGAAATATTTGTGAAACATGAAATTGTCTTTATTTTCCTCAATTCTGTAAGTATGGTGATGGTGGTTGACCATAAAAAAGTAAAATATCTTGTTGAAAGTGTTAAAGACAAAAATATGAACTTGTGTTTTGTTGTTAGACTTTTGGATTGATGGTTGGTTGCAGTATCTGTGTATAATGTTTTCCACTGTTTTTGTACAAAATTTATTTATTCAAAATACTACACTGCTGCATACCTTACAAAAGAAATAACATTTGTAAAAACTTATAACCAAACATAACATTCCAGTAAACACTAAATTCATTCAAAAAAGATTAATGTTTAGTAAAGACTTGTAATGCTTACTGAAAGCTTGCCAAATTTCATGAAGCTACATTAATTACATTCCAGTTAATGTTAATAAACATCAACTCGTGACAGCAAGCCAATCCTTGGAACTGAAAATATCTAAAAACATTGCCATAGACTCCTGTGTTCTGTATAATTAATACTTGAAACCATCATTATTTAATTAAATAAACAATTATTTAATATAGTAGTACCATTAGTATAAAAAAGAGACTTAAGTTTCATCGACAGCCAACAGCAAAAAAAGAAAAAGAAAAAAGACGACGACCCAGGTAAGTACTATATTTCTTGTTTTTCATGTGCATTCTTGATTTAGTATTATAAAAGTAACTAAAATGTAAAAATTAGAAACTTAATTAGGTTAGGTAAGATAGTGAAATAATAATAATAATTCTTCACAAGGTATGCTTGCGAGCAGCTTGTGCATTAAATAAAATTGATATGAGCTAGTTCTTGGAACTAAAGATATTGAAAAATGTTGCCATAGACTCCTGTGTTCTGTATAATTAGGTAATATAATTTTTTGTTGCACCCCAACAGTTAAGGGAGAAAGCAAGCCAGTCTGTGGTACCAAAAATATCATAAAACGTTGCCAAAGACTATTATTTGTGCAGTAATTCAAATATGCATTAGCATGACAGATAAGTTGGTTTTTAATGTACTACACGTGAATAACACTAGAAGAATCAAAACTCATCTATGATTTTACTGATATGTATGTTTATAATCCAAAGTTTTGCCCAGCTGAAATGAGATAAATGATCCCACAAATATTCCTATTTACTTCTACTACTTAAACTTTTCTTAGTTTAAATCTAAATCATTGCATGCTTTATGAAGCTTTAAACTGTTAGATATTTCATGAATTATAGGTATAACAGCATCAAATATTAAGTACTTCAAATGAGCTATTGGTGATATACAAGTTTTTCCAGTTTTACTTTATGAGACTATCATGTCTCACCTTTCTTTTTAAAATGTTTAATTTTTCAACCATTCCTCCCAACAAGACTTGCAGCTCTCCAACTGTAGGTGATTTCTTTTGAAGACCTTTCTCCAAGTCAGATGACACATTCTGAACATGGGACACCTCTCGGTCCAAGCTCTTCTGGGCAGCTCGGAATTTCTTGTTGAGTATTTCATAAGGAACCTTAAAAGAAATAACAATGTAGTATCATTCTGTATACACTTCCCTCAAATCTAGTTCATGACATTGAAACTATAAATTAAACAAATACTATTCTGGTGACAGAATTAATTATTTTTAACAAATACTGTACTTTATTCTCAAAAGATTAAGCCACACACAAAGATATGTGTTATTTTTCAGAGTCAGGAAAACAGAAGTCCCAGAAGCAAGTGCCTCCCTGTCAAGGGATGGAAGAAATAACAGAGGAGATATCCAAATGAATCATGATAAGAAGGCCTGAATAACAAGACAGAGGATGACAGCAAATCTGTAAAGCAACCCCAATCTGGAGGACATATACAGAAAAATAAACCTTTCCTCAGTAGGCTAGATGCCACAAATGGATCAGGCATCCACAACTGCACTTCAACTGAACAGAGGCAGTGATGAAAAGGTTGGTCTAGCACAATAAGACAGTTTGTGGTTCCAAATATTGAAATGGAAGCTCAACATTACACTGAAGCATTGAAGATATGGAGAACTAATAATGATGAACCTGAAAACCTATTTACAGTAAATGTATAATGAAATAAATAACTCCAATACTATTAATTACATTAATTGTTAATAGGTGATTAAAATCAACACTCTAAAACAATAATGAACTTAATATAAAATAAGCATTAGAGAGATTTTGGTAGAGTTCCCAATGTCAGTCCTAGTTGTCACCTTACAGTCACAGTGGGTAAACTTATAAATATATTATCATACAACAAATATTAATATCTACTTGTATATTTAATATACGTTTATATATATTTATTGATGTATTTATTTATAATAGCTGATCTTCCTTAAGAAAATGTGGTCCACACTTGAGTAAATCTTGTAGTTCATTGCATATTATAAAAGTTTTCTTAATGTTTCATTAACATTTATCAATTCAAAATGTAATATCAAGCTATTTCTGACCAAAGTTATGTTCTGTGTACAGGTTAATCATGAAACTTGTTCACACAAGTAACACTGGTGAAAATGTTGCCAATCATTAAACATAGTTATGCTCTTTGGACACTTTAGAGAAAAAAGATGTAAAACTTTTGGAATGTGAGCTTTTTTATCTAGGGTCAGTAAAGTTACTGCAAACATTTTTTTTCCCCAGTCCTTTGGAAGGATATATTATTATTATTTCTGATATAAAATACTACATAAAAAAATTATATGTTATGTTTTTATGTTACCTGATTAAAATGATTGATACTTGCAAATTTTAATACTTAATTTAATTATTTGTTATTGTTTATTGAAAATAAATTAGTACATTTACATTTGTAATTTATTACATGGTTAAAAGTCTGGCATGACTGAGCAGATAATGAATACTACTTCACAAACATTTGCCCCATGATCAGAGTTGCAGGTCTGAGACATACCAATGCCTGTCACAACTTCCATCATGATACAAATTTGTGACAATAACGAAAGTAGTTACTCAAATTATAAATTTCAATGTAACATACTGTAAAACCAGTAATTTTACACCTTATTAAAAATGAAAGAATACAGTTCCACAGTTATAAGTTAGAAAAATAACACAATGTAACAATAACAATAAATTTATATATTATTTAACATTAAAGTAGCCCAAGGTACTGCTAGCCAGATGACTTCCTTCTGGTTGAAAGTTCAAAATTAGAGATAGTGACAGTTAGCCTTCATAGTTTTTTTACCATTATAGAAAAACAAACAAATATAATGCCTCATGGCTTAAAGGGTGAAGTATCTGGTGGCAATGAGAATCAAACCTGAAACAACCCCCATAATCATCTGGCCATGCCAGCCCAAAACTGAACAAAATTGCATTAATAATAAAATGAGAAGAAATCATAATGAGAATATTTCAATTGAATAGATAATTGGAATAGATAAAAATAGTAATAAATAGAAACCTTAATTTATGACGCTATTTGATTAATTTCAATAAACTTCAATTATTACGATGAAAGGAAGTACTCTGTCAAAATTAAAAGTAAACTTGATAAACTGGATAAACAGAGTAAAATTTTAAACTTCAATTATGAAAAAATAATGAGCAATACATATTGGCAATATTTCATTAACTTAGATAATTGGATAAATTAAAAACAGCAACAATCTTAAATACTAATTTTTGATTAGTTGGTTATTTTTGTGACAATAATTGATGATCATAATTAATCAATCATATCAATAAATCAAAGCCATCAAACATCTCTATTTAGTATCCTCAGCAAATTTGGAAATATTAATGCCTAGTTAGCAAAGTTGTAATATAGATCCTTGAAAAAAAAACACTCAACACTTGATTCCAAATCAGAGAAATGTAAATTTCAACACCCACTACTTCTGCAATTAGGTTAATTTTCTATCCAGTTTTCAATTTAAAAATTACTGATTAACCCTTGAAACAGTACTGTTTTAACAGTAATGCAAAGTCCAGTCCACTTAGTGATAATTAAAGCATTATTTCTCTGACTACAAATTAGCTTACCTAACATTGTCTTATAGGTCAAGTTGACAAAAAACACTAATACAACAATTTCACTCACATAAAGCACTTTCCCATATCTTTATTTCTTCATTGAATCACAAACTCACGTGTTCATAAAACTGAACTAATTAACAATAACAGATGAAATGACTAAAACTTCCTAACACAACAATTAATCATTATCTACTCTAGTTTAACTAGCATTTTATACACTAATCAAAATGTTTAAAAAATTTACAGAAGATTCCAGACAAGAAACCACGTGCTCATTATGACATCAAACCTCTCTTTGCCAAAACAACATAACTTTCTAAATTAAAAAACTGTACCCTCCAAAATTGCCTCTCCCTGGATTGTAAACTCCCTTGAACAATCCTATTACTTAGAGAAAACAACAGAATATTGAACTTAAAACTTCCTTAATTAACTCTACATACGTAGGCCCGGTCCACTGGACTGAGCCCATACTGTAGAATTAGCTATTAGTATAATTTTGAATTTACTTTGTATATCTTCACAAAATTTGACGTTTCAGTAAACGTAAAAAATTATGTCGTACACAGAAAATCAAAATTTTAAATAAATTAGTTCTAGTAGAGATCTATTGGGAAATTTACTGAGTTGGTCTGTGTGATAGAGATAAAAATAAAAATGGTTGTGAGATATGCACCTTGCAGCTGAATAGAAGAAAAACACATGTTTAATAGACAAGTTTACCATTACATGGTAAAACTGGCCTACAAAGTAAAAAATATGTAACTTAGCATACGATTATTTTGTAAAATACAATTACATTTTAATTATATAATATGCACATACGTGTGTGTGTGTATATATATATATATATATATATATATATATA
>NW_013668035.1:144431-157153 GCF_000517525.1 Limulus polyphemus | reverse complement strand
TAATTAACAATACATTTAATTATATAATATGTACATACGTGTGTGTGTGTGTATATATATATATAGATAGATAGATAGATATATACATATTACTATTTACACGTAAATGATTAGTTTTTTTACTTTCATTGAAACCCATAACAATAAATAAAAAATATACATAAAAACTGTGATTTCTAGTACTAATGATGTTACGAAATCTACTTGTACTCTGGAAACTTGGTTATTAACCCTCTTGCTAAGCCTCAACGATTCTCGCAAACTGTAAATTTTAAATACCCATTTTAGAAAAAAAAATTTATCACTTACGAGAATAGGATATCTCAAACTAAGATAATTTATTTCAATTTCTAACTAAGGTATAAATAGATTAAAAATTTAATTTCTGTTCAGAGCAACAATTTTAGTAAAAAAATATCAACATGTTCTAGTAAATTTCAGCTTTCCTCACCACACAACTGACAAACAACCATCAGATTTATGAGGTTCAATATCTGCTCTTTCTATTAGTTATAAATGTCTACTTATGACAGGTAATCATGAGTAAATAAGTGGCTTCAAAAGAATGAAAGGAGTTTCTCTGTTAGGTTAGCTAAATATATTGATATCTCAGCAAATCACTAATATAGGAGGTTCTTATTTTATATTCTATCTCATCAATATATGAATTTGAGTTATTAACTAGCTAAGCACTGTTTAAATTGTATAGTAGAAGTATTAAAATGTAAATTTAACAACTTATAGGGCAGACATGTCATGTGACATACATGAGTGAGTTTTAAGAAATTGTTTTAATACTTCTTTTTAAATTAAGAAATTAAACCTTTAAAATTTTCTTTTTACATCCTCCACGTGGGAAATTTCATAAGGCTTAGCAACCTACAACAAGCGGTAACCGAGTGCAAAGGTCATAACTAGAAGGGATAGTTGTTTGCTTTACATCTTTATTTACTTCTATATTTTAAGAAAAATAAGTTTTAAGAGCTTATCTGTAAATAGAAATAATGTTTATGTATATAACGTATAACAGTTGAAATGTGACTGTATTTTACAAAATATTAGTCCACTAAAATACAGCCAAGACAGGTCACTTTGTAAAGATTACATTTCAGTTATATATATTATTGGATACGCTAACACTAGTGCAAGTGCTCCACACCACTGTAACCTGTAACGTTAGCCAGGAATGCCTGGAAGATCAATATAATAAAAATAATAAGTATATATAAAAATGTATAATGTTATGTAATTTATGCTATTTAGACCAAAAATTTGTGTTTTCGTGTTATAATTTGTAGTCATACTAGAACAAAAAAACATAATTTATTTTTATTTTTTTATTTGAGGTTATGATGACAGCCATATCAAACCAACCCGTACAGAAATACACTAGTGGAAATAAGAAATATGTTTTTTTTGTAAAAATCAATAGATCCTGTTCACTATTCCATTGATTCACTTCGGAAACAATTTCAATCTGTGCTAGATATGCCTCCCATGGTACCTTTCTGTCATAATTTGTTGGTTTATTGACAGAGCATATTGTTGAAAAGGTCTGCTAAGTTCCATAACTTTATGAAGTAGCAGTATAGCTGAAGTAGTCGAGGAAGGTCTTGTAGTTGTAAATGGCAAAAAGAGTAATAACTGGTAGACCAAATGAGATCTCCTATTCCATATTGCATAGTTAACTGTGTTTGAGTTTGGAATTTTTGTGAAAATGCAGAGAGAGGGGAGTAACAGGTTTGATCCTTTTATTTGCAAATTAAGTTTTTATATGTTTTATCATGGCATCTATGTCCTTCTGTACATTCCTATAGCTTTTTCAACATAAGTATGAACATTTCCTATTTTGTCTTCCATCAAACTGATCTGGGTTCTCAATTATCATACAAAATTTGTATCTCATTCTAGTATTTCATTCTTAAATTTCTTTCTTCTTTGTTTTCTTTTAATATTCTATTTTGTTCTTCTGGATTGCTTTTTAATTCTCTATAACTTTCTTCCTGATATTTTAATTTTGTCTCTTTCTTCTTAGTCTTCTTTAAATTTTCTGGGCTTTTTCCACCATTTCTATTAAATTTTTAATTTCACTTCCAGCATGTGTTCCACTTTGAAGTTTAGTTTGAATGTAATCTTTTATTAAAACAGTATCACTCTTGACAATAGTAACAAGTGTTGTAAAGGGTTTTTTTTGGATTATTCAGAAAAAAATAATAATAATGCAAAAACCAGTCCAAAAAATAACAACAGTGCAAAATCCAGAGCACTTATTGATAACAAAATCATTTTATTTATTCAAGTACAAGTACTATAATATAGCTTAACTAATATTCATTAATAAACCTAAGTTCACAGTAGATAATAATATAGCAATTCAACTTAGTTATTAACTTCTCTTATATTTGTGACTTTCTTGTATTTATATTTCTTTGTCAAAACACAAACTCAATATTCACAAAATTGAACTCGGTGAGTAACTAACTGACAGTAAGACCAACTTACTAACTCAATAATCAATCATCATATATTCTAGCCTTATTTGCATTTTTATAGTAATAAAACTGTTGTAAAATATGGAGAGAGTTTCACACATTAAGCCATGTGCTAATCATATTACATCAAGCATCTCTCTGGCAAAACAATTAAATTTAAAAAATGTAGCTTATAACAGAACTTTAAGAAAAATACACAAAAATGATAATGAAGCATTCAAATGGATTTTATAAGGGCCATAAAGATTTGTCTAACATACTGATAATCATAGTTTTACATCTTATGAGAGAGATGGTACTGTAAATAATGCTTCTTGTAATTTTATAGTTTTATTGGACATCTTCAATACACAAAGTCTCAATAACTTAAATACAAGGTTTGACAGGAGACAATCCTCTGTAGCAAGGTGAAGTTCATACTTGCATTAAACATGGTATCTTTAAGATTATGTAACTATTTGAGTTAAAATAATACTTCAATTAGTAGCTGTCAAGTGAACACAAACTAACCTTTAATGTAGGATGTTCTAAAGCTTTGATATCTGCCATGTCCTTCATTAAACAATCATCCTTCACACTTTATCATCTATGCTTCAAACTTCTGCCAAAAGCAATTAACAATTCTGTTAAACAAAAAAAAGGATGAAACTTAAATTTATATTAATTTTTTGAATTTCCAAAAGAAAAACTACTCATATTTTTAAAAATAGAGAATATTATAAAATTAAATGGTTATTAAATGAAAACACGACTTTTTACTACTTACAGGTGACAATATATCTTTAAATAAACAAATGTCTGAAATTGAAAAATGCAGGCATTCTAAGTTACTTCCATCCCCCAAATTGTAAAAAACAATCTTATCACTTAGAGATTCATATTTTTATTTATAATATTTTCTAACAAAGAACTAATTATTACAACATAATCAAGAGTTGAGATTAAACACAAAACATGAGCAGTTCATGAAGGTCAAGTCTTAACTAAAAGAAATAATTTCAATGAACGTCTGTTTTTTTTAATGCTGAATCAATTATTTAAAACTCAAATGAGCAAAGTGATGGACAGTTATTTAGTCTATCAACATCTCTCCACCACCTACCAAATTAAATGCAATAAAATATCAAATAACAAACAACATGTATCTCTTCACATCCATACACATATCCCACATGTTTAAAATAAATCAAGAATCAACTGAAGTGCCATTACCTATAAAGGTTAAACCCCAATAAAAAAAACTCCAATAATTTAATGTCCACTGACAAATGACAGAAAATTTCAAAAGTATCAAAAAAATACACGTTTGGAAAACATTGTGCAAAGTATAAATCAACCACACATAGCAAAGAAAAAACATACAAACGCATGCAAACAAAAGTTTACTCACAGCAAAAACAGTGTCAATTGTTTTGCTTACCAACTGACCTAGTTTTCTTTTAACTAACTGGCTGCTGAGGTTAAGAGAAGGCTCTTCTAAAACAAAGACAGAAAATCCATGTCATGTCTGCACATGACAAAGATTCTGATTTACTGCAAAAAATTCAGACAAAAATGCTAAAGTGCAGTATACCAGAACTCAATACTGCATACATCAAGAATTATTCCCCACAAACTTTATAAGAGAGAAAAAAAACCCTAACTCAGTCAAAATCGTAAGTATCTAAGTCATCTCCTTGAGATGGGCTTACTTCAGTGGGGAACCAAACACAGAGCCAAAAATGATACAAGTTTCTAGCCATCAGCATATGCAACTTTACCTGAGATTTGTATACGTTTATGACCTTTTTTGACAGTTAATTAACACGAACATCATACTACATCCAGAACAATGTATTAAAATTTATAAAAATTATATGAATACATCTAAATAAAGATATATTCTGAGTTATAAAAGGGTAAATTCATGATTATTTCAGTCATTATTAAGGCAAGAACACACTTTTACTAAAACCATGCTAAGAACTGTTAGCTAAAAGCCAACTGTCAAATGCTGCCTTCCTGCAGTTGAAAGTATGATTCTTATTACATATACATCTGTTTGAATAAAAACAAAAAACACCAAGAATATTTCTAGCCATATCCCTCCATATTAAAAGGTCTAAATTATTTATTATTAAGGCCTTTCACGTGAATAATGACAAAAAAATCCTACATTTCTTTATCTCTGAAGAAAAGGCAAACCCAGTCAATTTTCCCTATTAACAAGTACTTGTATTGGCAGTTTGTACATGTTATGAAAGGTAGCATTCTGATCAGAAGACCTGTATAAATGCCAATAAGCACCTTTTTCTTTCAAGAGACGTAATTTAAACAATGTCTTTCTATAATCAAAACACATTGCTGCCAACAGCTAACATGCTGACAGCAACCCATGCCTGAAATGTTTGCATTTATTGCAAAGACAAGACTTATAGTATTAGTAGAAAATAACATGTTTATTATTTTCATCTTCCCTGACACTATGAACTATTTTATTATCCTCATAGCATCTAAAATTAAAAACATAATCCCTTAAGGTCAGTTATTTACCCCTCTAGCTAAACTTAGTATTTAGTCCCGAAAATCATCTGAAGCTTCCCAAACATTCCATTTCCCAGCCTACTTCATTCAAGCTCTTCACATAAGAAAACAACTGCATGAATTTCCTATTCTCAATTCTAGCCAGTTTACTTCTGGCTCAATAATAATCTAGTATTTAATCTTTGCATTCTGGTAAAAATTTCTTGCCTAGAGCCAAAAAATTAAATAAATTCTCAAACAATTGCAGCACATCCATGGAGCTTAGAAGTAACTTTTTTTATATTAATAGTTCCTCAGGTCTATTTCTATCATCGATGGCTCTGACATAACTACAAAAGTGCCTTATTTTGTTCCTTTCAATAAACATTTTCTCTACATCTTGAACTTAGTAGAAGTAGAAAAAAATGTAGATGCAGTTATCTTAAATATAGCTAGATGCTGTCTTTCATCATTTAAACAGATGCTAAACCAGAACTATATCAAAACTTTAAAGTTATCCATTACGAGCTAGTGAAATGTGCCATGTAGGCAATGCTAACCTTTCTTCAGACAAGAACAATAGCAGTGTAAGTACAGGTGGCTGGAAATAGTCACAAGAAAAAAGTCACAATTCTGAAGAAAGGTCACACATTTTTTAATATCTAAATACAATGTAAAGTAATATAAGAAAAACATTTTTTAGTTATTTATTGCACTAATAGGATACTGTATATGAAAAGTACATGACATTCACACATTAATAACACAACTTACATAACTTTTATACAAGGAGATATATATATATATAAAAGTAAATGAGGAACAATGCTACATGCCTGGCTTACCACTACCTGAAGAACACAGCTTTACGTCTGACCTGAGGAATGCAGTGCCTAACCTCACAAGTTCAGTTTGGACTGCAGTCCTGGATGGCCCCTTTTACATTTTGAACACTATATATTTAATTTAGTAACATATCATCTAATGTAAGCATGTCTTCACTAAGATTCATACTGTCATGTTTTTTTCTATCAAAGTGCACTCTACAAACCTGTCTGTTAAAAAGTGCATTTATATATAATTCAAAGTCAAGAGCACTTTTCAGGCATATACGAGGTCAATCATCACATGAATGAGTGGAATAGTTCAATAATTTAACTACTATGAACTTAAAGTTATAAACATAAATTTTCCAATTATGACTTTTTTCCTCTATAGATTCAGAAGTACAAATACAAATCAAACAATAATTTATCTCACAACCCTAAACGATGACAGATTTGAGTGTTTTGTGAATGTTGATACAAAGGCTTAAAATTTCATTCAATAAAAATTTTTCTTTAACATAATGCAGACTCATTCAGTGTGTTGTGTTTGGTAATAATAATAATTTTTAAACTACTATATCCACATATCTTTGCTTATGACACACTGAATATTGTACATCCCAGTTCCGAGTCATTATGATTAGCAAATAAATAAAGGTTTTAAATGTAATATATGGATTTTTTTTCTCTTGTTTGCAGGTTCCACTGATATGACAGCATGTTGAATGAGCAAGAAATGGCCTGGATCATACCACAGTATGCTGAATTTGAATTTTGAATCAAAGAACACATGATGAGGACATATCTTATTAATAAGAATGAATTTTTTTTCCTTATAATGAAATTCTTGATAATCAAAAACCAAACCACACATGGTAGGCCTAAATTCACATACAACTCAACATCACGTCCCAGATAATTTCAATAAGACCAAAAAAAAAAGAAGAAAGACTGTTCCAAGATCGCTTATGAAGTCAAAATGCACATATTAATTAAACATGCCAAAACACTGTGCAGTGAAAACTTAAAAATATTTTTGTAGGAACAACTGCTGAAGTTTATCACATTCACAGTATTTACATTAGCAATAAGTATGAATAAACTAAACTCAAAAATATTGCAAATTTAAGTATCAAGAATTATATTAAATTAATTGTAAAACATGTTATTTAAATATCATTCCCAAATTATCATTTCATTATTCATATGTTAATTGCAATGATGATTATAATTCTTTACAAAACTGTACTTGTTCCACCCTAATATGTCTGTTTTAATGTAGTCGAGCATAATTTTAATTTCACGATCACATTCACAGGCCTAAGCTATTGCTTATTCTCTGCATAAATTAAATAGTACTCGTAGTGGTACTACAGAATTTTAAAAACGTAATATTTGAAACACACACACGTACAAGTCTGTATATTCATAATGACTGATCATTTTTTATGAATCTAGATTTTTAAATTAATACTATAAAACTTTTTTACTACAAAAGAACTTCCCCGTTAAATATAACAAGAGCTAAAACAAAAACCTACACCTCCTACTCCCACTGGAATAAAAGTTATTACACTCAATACGTTAAAATCGAAAGCTTCGAGAAGAGAATGGCAAGTTCCTATTTTTTCACTTGTCGGCCAATCATATCTATGAATGTCACGAACAAAAATGTAGCTACAACCTGCACACACACACATACAAAAAAAATAATATTAATAATACCGGACTAATTAGTTTGCTTCTATAAATTTAAATTAGTACAATATTCAAATCACAACAAATCTAGCCTCAGTGGTATCTTTAGTGATTTATAGGTATATATATGAATGTACTGAACACGGTCATGTATCTAATATTTTGTTCTTTCGTCCTTCTAGTTCTCTTTTCGTATTGTTTTTATTATCAATCTGTTTGAAATTGATATAAAAACTAATTCAGTAGAACTTATTAGTATATATTATGATATTTTATATTCTTTATTTGTTTTCTTAATAAAAATTTCAACTAGCAGTGTAAACTTTTCACCAATTATGAAAAAATGTATATTAGGTAGTTCATATCTAAACACTTCACGTAAAATTAAACTATTTCTTAACTAAATTTAGTGTCACCCAAAATTCTATTTATGGTTTTTAAAAATTTTATTTGAGTAGTATTCGATCAGTTTAGATTTTTGAATCTGCTAACATTGTAGCATAGGAATATACCATAAGTTTCTTCTTTGTTTAGTATTAATATTTATTCTGAACTTATTTTTAATACTGAATAGCACCCCAATGGTACAGCGGCATGTCTGAGGACTTATAACGCTAAAAACTAGGTTTCAATACCCTTGGTGAGCAGAACACAGATAGTTTATTGTGTAGCTTTACGCTTAAATACAAACAAACAAACAATTCTAAATATATGCAGGGCTTTACGTGACATCTTGTCAGGAAAAATCGTCAAGTTGATCTTGTTTCAAGTTATCATTCGTTACCGTGTTTCAGTGTATCAAGAGCAATGTCCTTCACTGGTTGTGCAAGTAATATGTAAAGATCACGGCCCCACTAATTTGTAATGAAAATGACTAGTCTCATGTTGATGTTGTCGCACTAAGAAAACGCGAGGTTTCGCTTTACTTTGTTTGTTTTTGTAATTTCGCGCAAAGCTACACGAGGGCTATCTGCGCTAGCCGTCCCTAATTTAGCAGTGTAAGACTAGAGGGAAGGCAGCTAGTCATCACCACCCACCGCCAAATCTTGGGCTACTCTTTTACCAACGAATACTGGGATTGACCGTCCATTATAACGCCCCCACGGCTGAAAGGGCGAGCATATTTGGTGGAACGGGGATTCGAACCCGCAGAATGCGAGTCAAGCGTCTTAAGCACCTGGCCATGTCGGGCCGGTTTCGCTTTAGATAGAAACCTCTCATTTAGTTAGTCTTATTTCAAGTCTAATCTGAACCAGGTCTCACATGTTAATCTGGTAAGGAACACGTTATGTTTTTGTTTTAAGTCTAATAAAGGTTGTTTTCACTGTGTCTTACACTTTGTATTCAGCTCTTTAATTCCTTAGCATAAACTCAAACAGTATAAATTCAGAATCCTCTTATTCCTTAGCATTAACTCAGTCAGTTTAAATTCAGAACTGTTTATTAATTCTATATTATGATTGAATTTCCTAATTGGTGAGATTATCTAATATAACTCAAAATATTTCCAATTGACCTGAAAATATTACAACAAAAAAGACTTAATGATATCCCCCCCCCAAAAAAAAAGGATTATCCCTTGTCCACGGTGCCAGAATTGTGAATGATCAATGGCTTATTTCGCAGCAAATCGTATCAATTAGTTTTAAAAATCGTTGTTTATAACTGTTGTTTGGGTTGTATCGTGAGAATCTGCTTAGGGAAATATCTACTGAAAACATTTTACCTGATGAAGTGATATATAAAATCATGTGTTAAGAACTGACAGCGGGTGTAATTTGAATGATATTAAGTGTGTGTGTAATTCATCAGATTGGCACAGTATGATATTGTTACGTCTCTGTTCGTTAGTTAATTTTCCGTAAATTCGTTCCGACGAAACTTTAGTGACACAAGTCCTTTCTTAAATAAAACTGGTTTATTCTTTCCGAATACAACTTTACCGATACACTTAATTTCAACAGTCGCTCTATAACAACGCTATAATTCTCAAAGAACATCTCACGTGCTCGGGCTCGACAATACTCAGTTCAATTACACACCCTCTGACTGCAGTTCAATTACTCACTACCTCCCCGTCGCTTCGTGGTCGGTCTTATATATACAAGACTAACACACATCTAGTAAACGCTAGGGCGTTCACGAAGGAACAGGATATTTCTAGAAAGAGGTGGCGTGATACTAGTCACCTGACCTCGCTGACGCAACAATATTACTTGGATCTATATTTGTTTCTGCTGAAAGCTTTAGATTCACAAAAAAGTATGAAAAATCTGTAGCAATATTTCAAACTTGCCTGTTATATCAAAATTTCTTATAGGTGCAAGATAACTCTAAAGAAACTCGTGATTTACTTACATCGTGTGAGAAAAGTATCTAAAGACAATAATATTTCAGCCGAACTTATTGTTGTTGTTTTCTCTCTCTAAGCTAAATGGCTTTTATTGCATTTAATACCATAACAGTGTTAACTTTTTAAATTTGTATTGTAATCACTTATCATTGTTATAAAGTTCATTCTTAAGCTAGATTGTGTGTGAAAAACTTTAAACATTTAGTGTGCCAAAGATTTCACTGTTCGCGTTCTTTTACCACAAAAATGTTTCACATTTTGGAGTTGAGGGTGCACCATAAAAAGTGACTGTCTAATACTACTATTCGATGAAACAAGCATAACCCAAAATTGTTGATGGATGTTATTAACTAGCTTACTTCCCTTTAATCTATCATATCAAAGTTAGATATCGGGTCTGCGCAGACATTCTCTGTGTATTTTTTCGCGAAAATTATAAACCAAACCGGCATTCTCATATGTACTGTAGCAGAATACATTAGTGAAGAAATTGTCTATATTATCAGGTTGTGACTCAACCAATGCATTCAATGGTACAGAAAAATTGCAATGAATGAGAAATATTGCTTCCCGTCAAGAAGCTTAAAGAAGGCCAACTAAAGTTAGGGCAGCAGTATCCCTAACCTTAAGATAATTCACATCTCTGGTATAATTTTTGTACTGTAACAAGAAATATGAATCTCTTGTTTGATTTCAAAGCTTATTATGCAGTTTTCATGATTTTGCTTACCAACATCCCTTTAGAAGAAACGATAGAACTAAGTGATGTCTTATTAAAAATAAAGAGTGGAAATTATATGCGGATCTCTAAACGTGTGTTCAAAACTCGTGACTTTTGGTACCAAAGTATCCCATTTTGTGTTCAAAACTAAATCTCCGTAATCAAATAAATGTAGTGTCTCAATATTTTCTTCTTTGACTAATATTTTTCTTTGATTCCACGAAAAACAGCGGTTAGAAGAACGCCCAATATCTTTAAAACTATTATACTACCGAAGATATGCACTTGGTTGGTGATGCTTTTGGCATATTTAAAAATCCCGAACAAGTTGCTCAATTTTGAAATACCTAACAGCAAACATAACAGTAAGTAGTAAGGGCGGAACGGTCGCGGCAAAAGGATGCCGCCTCACGCTGATTGGCTGCCCCAGGGGAGGAGACGGTGATGCCATCAAAGATGAAGAAGTCATAGTTCAAAAACTTTCTAGGCTGCATGACAGGCAGTCATAACGTCATAGTTCAACAAACTAACTTATGGAGAGCTGAAATTATAGTTCGATACCAGACAGGCAGCTATAATTGTAATAGTACCATAAAGTAGAAAACATAATTAATACAATTAATCACTAATTCGATAGTTAATTAAATGGTCATAAAAAAGGACAGTGAACACTATTTCATTAGTTAATTAATTAATAATTAAACCATCCTACCACAAAGTAGAAAACGTGTTTCTAGGCCGCCATGACAGGTGGCCATAACTCATACAATACATGTCTCATCGTGTCGATGATTAATCATTAATTAATTAAATCGTCCTAAAAAGGACGCTTAAGACTAATTCATTAACTCATTCATAATTAATTCGTCCTTATAAGGACACTTAACACTAATTTACTAGTTAATTAATTAATAATTAAACCATTCTACCACAAAGTAGAAAACGTGTTTCTATGCTGCCATGACTCATACAATGCATGTCTCATCATGTCGATAATTAATCATTAATTAATTAAATCGTTCCTTAAAAGGATACTTAGCTCTAATTCAATTATAATTAAATAGTCATAAAAATAACTCTTGGTACTAATTCCTTAATAATTAATTAATTCTAAAAGGGATGATACAATAATTGAAACTTATTGTTTAAAGATTTACAGTTCTAAGTCATTAATACATTTATAATTAAATCAAGTCCTGAAAAAGGACTCTTAGAACTAATTAATTCATCCCAAAAAGGATAATACAATGAATAAAAATTATTGTTTAAAGATTTTCAGTACTATATTATTACATTTCCTGTCCTAAAAGGACTATATCTTACACAATCTGAGCATACAATACATGACAATAGGTTTAAATTGCCCTATATCATACAATAATTAAAACTCATACTTGATTTTTCGTTTGTTTATGTTTGGTTCTTTGTTTAAAATTACTGTGTTTTTAATAAATATACTATGTTTTGTTTTGTTTTTAGTTTTGTCCCTGAAACCAGCTGAATAATTAACCACACTTGGACAAAACTAGCCATTAAATACGATATTCCTGTCAACGCCAAAGTCTCTCAAAAAACCGGCCCTAAATTAAAATCGTTACTAAACAAAAATTGCTTAGAATCGCACAATACCAACATCATTTACAAAATAACATGCAATAACTGCCCAGAATTCTATATCGGAGAAACAGGAAGAAAATTGGAAACCAGGTTCACAGAACACAATAAAAAAACCGTCCCATGTTTTCCACCATTATAACTCAAAAACCATAGTATTTCTATTAAAAACGCAGTAATTTTAAACAAAGAACCAAATATAAACAAACGAAAAATCAAGAAATCCATCTTAATTGAACAAAACAACAGTACTCTAAACCAACACCCGGGGTGCTAAGATATCTCTTCTAAGTCTTACAACATTATCCTGTCATGTGACCTCTTTGTTCCATACTATATTTATATATTGTTGCGTCAGCGAAGTCACGTGACTAGTGTCGGGAGATTACTAGATATCGGGTAGCCTGGTATATATAAATGGTCACAACGTGACGGCATCAATGTGTGTGTAAACAGTGAGTAATTGATCTGCAATCAGAGAGTATTATTGAAGTTGAGCACGTTCGTTGTTATAG
>NW_013668035.1:141711-143504 GCF_000517525.1 Limulus polyphemus | reverse complement strand
GGGAAATCAATTAACAAACGGAGACGTAACAATATATATATATCTGTGTCAGTGCAAACTATTTGTATCTGATGATGACAAAATCTTGTCGAAAACGTAGTACATTTGCTGTTGTGTTAAACTTATATTAAAGTTTTCTTCATTACCCATTCAAGCCGTCTCCAAGCATTATTAATTTCTTTCAATGTTCTATAGGACACTTACTGTTTCACAAATTATATATAACCAATAATCGACCTCCAGCTAAATATTATAAATGAAGAAGTTGCTGATTACTAATATTTAAAAAGACCAGAACTTTCAGACTGGCCAGTATCACCAAACATGCATACAAATTGCTACATGTCGTTTTCATTATAAGTTCATAAAACTAACGAACTGTTGTCTATTTAACATTACTTCACATGTAAGAAAGAATTGTGACAGCACGTAATCAAATGTAAAGGTTTCTTCTACAGCACCTTGGAGATAATGACTTCACCAACATACAGTTTACCAAGACTAACTCATTGAAGGACACTGATCTCTTGATTAAGAAATATAAAAGTTTAGAAAAATCATCTGATTAGAATTGTCAAACCTTGATACTGTTTAACTTTACTTCACACGCATAAAATCTGGATACAGACTTTTGAGAATTAAAAAGATCACCAAGTGGTCACAAGCACGCATAGAGTACACGAACCCACTACGGAATTATTGACGTCATTATCGTCTACACTTCAAGCAACCTAAGAAGAGAAGATAGTCATAGTGCTAAGTGTTTGATATTCAAGGTCACTGATCGTCTTGATTAAGAAAATATACAAAATTAGAATAACCAAAGGATTAGAATGACCAAGTCTATTTCACAATAACTAGCTAGCTATTCCAAGGACCAAGTGATTAAAGTTTTTGATAACAAATCATTGTTTGTCATATATATACTTAACATCAGTTACAAAAATAATTAATATTCACATTTACAAATTGCTAAATGTATTTAATTAAACCATAATTATGATACAAAATATATTTAATAACGAACTCTAGATATGTACATTATACTTTAATTAATAAAAATTTTAAGGTTCTTTACATTACTCTTAAATTATTAATGTATTACTCAACATAGATTGTTACGAAAACTATCAGAATGTTTCAATCTGCTTAGAATAAATTGAAAGTTCTACTTAAACGTGCGACATTTATATTCATGAAAAACTTTTATTAAAATAAAAGTCAATTATAATACACTGTCGCTATGTAATTACAATATCCTTAAAATATTTACAAAACTGTAAATATTTACTGACTCATATCAGTTAATTAAACTGTACATTTCTAAAATGTTATTGTCAATGATAAAACATCAATTATAGCATACTGTGCCCGACATATTGTTAGACTGTCGGCTTAGAATAAAATGAAAATTGTGTTCAACACGTGTGACAATAATTATTACAGCAAATATAATGCTTTCAGGGTATTGACATGCATGATAAAGGTCACTTCTGAGTTGACAAAGTCTATTTCGCAATATGCACAGTGTGGTCACAAGTAAATAGACACCATCTTTTCAGAAAAAATGAAAATTGTCAGTCATATTCACATGAATTGATATATTTATAATTTAATTAATATCTAGTAGATCTTCCTTTCGCGTGGAGTTCGTTGATCCTTTAAGGCATCGTGAGAATTATCTCGTCAGTTTTAGATAGTGGGATTTTCGCCCACTCTTGCTTCAAAACTTGGAGTAGATCGCTCTTTGAAGTTGGTTTTTTTTTGTTGTTGTTGTTCTTGACTTGCCGGTC
>NW_013668035.1:138632-140910 GCF_000517525.1 Limulus polyphemus | reverse complement strand
CGATAAACCAATCTGTGGAGAATCCGTTGAACAGATTTCGGGCTCATCCCACCAACTTTGGCCATTTCTGCAGTCGTTAATCTGGGATCCATTTCGATGCTACTCTTGACAGCCCTTTTAGTCATCTCCGATGGACCAGGACGACCCGGATGCTGCTCAGTTGTTTCCTTGTCGTGTTTCCTGAACTGCACGATGATTCTGTCGACTGTCGAAAGCGGGATTCCCAAATTCTGCGAAATTTGCCACTGACTTATTCCACCATCTGCTTGAACAACTATACTTCCTCTAAAAAAATCTGACAATTCGAGAGAACCTTGAGTTCTAGGCATGTTGTAGCACAAGATAATTAGTGTGCGGACCATTTTCATTTATATAGTGCTCTGTGAACACAAATTAGTTAGCATAAATCAGTTAAATAACGAAAAACTAGGTGTCTATTTACTTGTGACCACTCAGTGTATACACTCTTTGCCTTTTAGCTTACACTAGATCTACCTGCCAGAGATTCTCAATTTAACTTGGTGAAACAGGTAAATTTACAAATGGAAATATGTTTTGGTAGTGCTTTACCTAACACTTTAAATGTTCTAGCATATGAAGAATTTTAGTCAGTTTTAGAAATCGATAACTCTAAAAACATCATAACATATATCTAAGAATATATGAATACATTATAAATTTATTCAATTCTCTCGCAGGATTTGTGTATGAGAAAAAGTTTGGAGGTGTGTTTGCCAGTGATCAACTACCTGACCATGCAGAAAAACAATTATACATTGTCAATCTGGATCCTAGGAATAAATCTGATGGCCACTGGGTCTGCATTGCTTTTGATTGAAATGAAAAATAGAGAATATTTTGATTCATTAGAACTACCTCCACGTTAGAAAATTCATCAAGAACTGTCAAATGCGGACTAACAACCAAAAGGTACTGCAAAGACCATATTCATTTGTGTGGACAATATTGTATATATTATGCTTATTATCATTATCAACATGTGTCAAAACAAAAAGTCCTTTCTAAATTTTGATCCCACAAAGAGAGTAATGATAAGTTTGTTCGTGATTTTGTTGTAAAACATTTTTATGTAAATACGTCCTGTAGATCAGATTGCAAAATTTTTATTGTGAAAAAATAAATTATTAAAAAGAATTACTGTGCCCATATTTTTTATTGTAATAACATTTTTAAATCCTTAATCACTTGAGTAAGTTTTAATTAAGATATAATCCTTTTTAGGATGAATTAATTAATTATATTCATCTTGAGACATGTATGAGTTACCCTCGACCTCGTGGTACTATTATGCAATCACTCAATGTGGCGACCTAGCAACATGCTCTCTGATGGCAAAAAATGTAACTATGACCTTGTCATAATATACATGTAGCGTCTTTTGACGACAAAAATGCGACCTAACGACGCACCCCTGGTGGCAAAACTTAAAACTATGACATAATCATCTTTGATGACATCACCCACTCTCCCCCTCCCCTGACGCAGCCAATCAGCATGAGGCGCATCCTTTGGATGCGATAGTGTCGCCCTTACTAATACAGTATTTGTTTAATGGTAGAACGCCAGCAAGACCATGAATCTCTTTTTCCAGATACTTTATGGCAAATTTCAGGTTAAGTTTAACATAAGAGGATATTCAAAGGCATTTTATTTAAATTTTTGAAATTTCATATTAGAGTTATTCAGAACATGAAGTTAACATCTTGATACATAGTACTTATAAAATCACAAACAACTATGAATTTTTACAGAAAGAATTTGATAAAATCATGAAGTTCTTTGGGAAAATAGTCTTTCCTGTTGTTAAAGTATAATACATTATCCTTGATTATTTAACTAAGCAAAACTTTATTAAACAATCGAAAAAGATGGTTCTTAAATTATTTGTGCATATGGTACTATTTGATGCTGGACCACATTGTACTTTTCTTTAAAGCAATATATCGTTTACTGTATATTTTCATAAACAAAGGCAGAACATCGCATCTGAAGATAGCAAATACAGGTAATAACCTTACTTGTTGATTCCATCATTGTATGACTACAGATTCGAGCAAACGAACAATAGTGCTCAACCACGAAGATACAGAGTTTAGGAGATGGCAGGACTGTGTTCCTCTTGCTCAAAATAGTAGAACTGTTCATGTTCAGGTAAGTACGGCACTTAGCTACCTAACAGCAGCAAGTAAATTCGATGACGAGGAACCCACTTTGAGACTAATAATGGCTGGAGACGGCTTAAATGGGTAATGAAGAA
>NW_013668035.1:119534-138256 GCF_000517525.1 Limulus polyphemus | reverse complement strand
CTTTATCGACATAACTCACGAAAATGGCTTTATAGAACTAAGGTGAGGAACTACATCTTGTATTACCCAATGTATGCAGTCACTACTGTGTTTGGAGGTATAGGTTTCACTCCCTCATAGCCTGAAAACTAATGGAAATTCGGCAAAGCTACTAGACAAGTCAGATTCCAGATATCCCAAGGAATTAAATATCTACAGAGAATTTTCCAAAAAAGAAAGAAAGAGAGCAAGATTACCAAAAAAGCTTTGTTTTGGAATTGATTAACCCACCATACATGTCTTCTTCACTCATAGACTCAGTGGTAATATAATACGACATTGAATTCACTCAAGTAATAATTTGAATACAAAAAAAACAACACACAAGTAGTTAATTATATATTGCAGATGAATAAATAAAAAGGAACAACACAACAAATGACATAAACCTTTCAAGTATTAGGTCGTCAAGAAATTATTGTCACGTTTTTGAACACTTTTATTAACCACCACCCCCAACATCGTACATCACGTATAATAGTTAAACGAACTGCCCAAACATCATGTTAGTGTAGCCTATATAATGTGTAAAGTTTAATATACTCTACTCCCTTATAATGATGGCACACGACGAGACACAATCGGCATGTAATGCTGTTTGAATACAAGAAGGGAAATAGTGCCTCTATAGCTACAAAGAATATCAAAAAACGTTCATGGAAATGTTTTGAACGTTTGTAAGTGTCAACGATGATTCAGCAAATTTCGTTCAGGTGATTTTAGCCTTCAAAACTGTGATGGCAGGGGCCGACATATTGGAATCGATACTCTGAAATGGCCCTGAAATTGCATGTCTCTCAAGAAACAATATGTAAACATCTAAGGAATATGGGAAAACTCCTTAAAGGTGCTTGGGTGCCTCACAAACTCTCGGATGATCATCATTTCCAACGTGTGAAGGTTGCTTTCTCTCTTCTGACATGTATTGTGTGTGAACCATTTTTGGACAGAATTGTCATAGGTGATGAAAAATGGATTCTCTGTGTGAATATTAAATGCCAAAAACAATGGCTCAGTCCTATAAAAAACCACTTCCGACCCCAAAACCTGGACTCCATCCACAGAAAGTGATACTTTCCATTTGGTTGGACATCAAAGGAGTAATTAATTTCAAACTTCTCAATCCACAGCGAACTGTCAATGCAGAGATCTAGTCAGCAACTAGAACATTTAAATCAAGACCTTCATCAGAAATGCCCTTCACTCATCAATCGGAAAGGTGTTCTTCTTCTTCACGACAATGTACGTCCACATAGCACGTTTGACACAAGATTATGGAGTTTGGTTGGGAAGTTCTCCCCCACCCACCATATTCTCCAGATATGGCACCATCAGATTACTATCTTTTTCATTCGCTGCAACACCATCTTAATGGGAAAACATATAAAAATGTGGAAGGTGTTAAAGAGGACATCAACATGTTTTTTGCTTCAAAGCCAAGCGATTTCTTTAATCAGGGATTAACAACCTGATTGTAAGATGGAAAACATCATTGATAAGAATGGAGACTACATCATTCAATAAATGTTTTGTTTTGATATACAAGTTGTTCGGGTTTTCCATCTGACAAAAAGCGACATTAATTTCTTGACGACCTAATATAAAATCAAAATGTGAGTCTTACTTCAGGGAAAGTCGAGGATCACTGGACATCTATATTTAAATTATTATATATCTACAGTAGTATAGTTCGACATAAGTCTGGAGCACCTACAAACATTTGTTTATAAGAGTCAGAGGTGTTGCTAGGTAATTAAAAGATCCGGCGCTCATAGGCGTCTAAATGTTTGGCATTTCAGTATAACATTGATCAAATTTTTTTATTCTGATTTTTCAAGACACCAACTGCGAATTCGGGGCACAGTAAGTAGAATAGGGTCACGAGCTCCTTGTGCCAATGACTAGTAATGCCTCTGGAAAGAGCTATTAATCGAAAAGTCTAGAATCTCTTGATCTATACTTAAGCTCCAAGGATCTGGATTCGCTCACGAATCATTGCACTATCTAAAGGTAAAGATAAGCTTTTCACACTTATGTAAAGAATGTAAATTAATTTTTAAACCAAACAAAAAATGTAATATAAAACACTTATGCAAGAATGTTGGGTTGTAGGTTGAACTTAAAATCAACAGAAAGTGAAATAACTTAAGCTCAACAAAAAAAAATTAATTACACTTGATAAAAATGCTTCTCTCAGACACAACCCCTTCAGTGGTACAATGGTGGTAAGTCTGAAGGTTTATAATGCTATAAACCAATTTTCGATACTCGTGGTGGTCACAGCACAGATAGCTCATTGTGTAGCTTTGTGCTTATTGATTACAAACAAACAAACTCAGACACAAAATCATCTTTATTCTTTAACTATATATGTCAAGCAAAAGCATCTATGGTAAAGGCATTATTTCTCTCCACTCAAGGTCAGCATCTTTGGTGGTTAGCTGAGGTTAAGAACAAAAACTTCACAGGCCCAGGACAAAATAAGGTATGCGATCATTATGACAAGTGTAATTATAATCATTCTTCGCCAGCTTGTAAAAGGTTTACACACTATAACAATTGCTGTTGTGTCAAATGGCTTATAAAAATAGTGTTCAGACCACAAATGTGTTTATTGTAACCAAATCGACCCAAATAGTTGTGGATTGAGCAAAACTTGTTCTTGGCAATGGATATGACAAATAAGTTGGTTGGAATACTATTATTATACCCTCTTCTAATTCTTGAGAATCCATAATAGAGTAAATAAGTGATTTAGTGTTTTAAAATGTTATAGGCCTCATACTAGTGTCTTATAACAATTTTTGTTGTATCAAATGGATTATATAAATAGTGTTCCGACCACTTCTGTATTTGTTGTATCCCAGCTGGCATGTAGAGCTATGAATTGACAATAGATATGACAGATATAATGTGGTTGGGATACTACTATCATACACTCTTCTACTTGTGTATAAACCCTAAGGGACGAAAAAAGAATGTAGTGTTTAAAAATGTAATAGGCCTAATATTAATGTTTTATGGCATGTATAATTGTAATCATTCTTTGCCAGCTTGTAAGAATGCACACACCATAACAATTGTGTCAGGAACTTACTTTTTAGTAGTATATATAGTAATATAAATATATAGGTGTGATAGGCTAAGGATTCTTGTACAGTAGATGTTTGTGACTTGTTCTCTTCTTCTTGTCAAAGTCCGCTAAGGCCAATTCAATTGACAAGCTAAACTATTTTTATCGCAATAGTATCCATATAGTATCTGCCTTTTGTCAAAGTCCACATGGGCAGGCTCAATTATTTTAGAACACCCTTTAAAAGAGACAAATTCTTCTTCTTATCCTTTTCAAACTGTTAATCTCACTCTAACATATCAACTGTTAGGCCATTCATTTTCATGATAGTTAACTTTATGTTTTCTAACTTTTCTCTGACCAAACTTCTCTTTCACGTTGACATTACTTTTACTCTTGTCTCCATTTGCCTGATCGCAGCTACTTGTACATCTATCACTTACATCTTATAGAAATCTCCATAGCTTCAATATCAATGGATTTCAAACACAACGTTCTATAGCCTCGACATCGACAAATTAAAAACACAAAATATATTGATTGATAATACTAGATACACTAAACAGTATTTTATATCTGAAAAACTGTATAATTTGATTATAATGGCTGAAACTCAAGTCTACAAGTTACAACAGTGTTCGAGCTTTTAATATGTTAAAATAAGGAATAAATTGAATTGTTTTCATTTAAGAAGACTGGACATTGAATTATTTTTTGCAAAAATAGAACCACGTCACATTATGACTAAGAGAATCAGTTAAGTAATGAGTTCATGAGTGCCAGCAAGTTAGTTCAAAGTTAGAAAAGTTATTCAGTGTTAGTATGAGAGTTATCACATCTATTTTACTATTCAGTTACTCAGTGAGTTATGTGTTTGTTTATCTAACAAAGCTAACTAAGTTAGGCATACATCTCACAGTTTATACTGAAACATTGCACTTGAGACTAGGTCTATATTTATTTGTGAAGTTTATGTTTAAAAGTTTATTTATGAAATTATTTTCCCCAAGCAATTCACAATAACTTACCATGCATAGAATATGTTGCAGAATAGTTTCAAACAAAGTCGCTTTTTAGTCAAAATAGCCTTGTTTTTATTATATAGTAAACCTGTCTAGCATTCCCCCTGTGGCTTGAATATATACATAAATGCCATCTATTCTAAAGAGGACTTGTACATTTCAAATGCTCTTGTTTTATATTTATAAGTAAAATATATTCTTTGTTTCAAAGTGAGATAAATATGAGAGTCTCTCTCTCTCTCTTTTGTCGAGTTTGTTTTATTCACACTTTACAAAAAACTTCAAAATGTTCCTGTTTCTACAATTAATTCTCACATGTCAGTTTCTTCTGAGAATACAACAAAATTAGAAATTGTTACAACCCCAGGATAATTCTCAGATATAACAAACTTTGCCTAGGAGTATATTCAATCCTGTAAGTACTATCAGAATTCCTATAATTATACATCATCAAGAAAACAACATTAACAAAAAGAGAAATAAAAGTTTCTTAGTTCTGTTCTCTGTCTTCTCATAAATCCTGCATGCTAACATGGTATTTTCAGATAAAACCAGTCTCCTGACAAGTATCAGACAGATACACCTGCAATAATTGGCCATCCTAGGATATT
The DNA here is from genome assembly GCF_000517525.1 of Limulus polyphemus. NCBI lineage: Eukaryota > Metazoa > Arthropoda > Merostomata > Xiphosura > Limulidae > Limulus > Limulus polyphemus. Next base: position 133,511 of record NW_013668035.1, on the reverse strand, counting down.
TCAATGTAAAACCATTCAACCTGGATTTTACACACACAGTGCTGAAACATCTGTGCAGGTAAAAAGAGACATCACCTATTAGAAAACAAATAATTGAAGCAATTATAAAATAGCAAAGGAAACAACTTCTTGACTATGTGCAGCTACCATGACAGGAAGGAAACTAAATAATCAAAAATTTTTTGTTAATCTATACTGTTATGGAAGATAAAAACTGCATTATATAGCTACATAACACACTCCTTGTTTCTCTATTTTAGCTGCCAATTAAAACTAACTGTAAAAATGAGCCATCCTTAAACTCATGACATGATCTAGGATCATATTAACTTTACCTTATCCCTAAAACACACACATACACCTTATAGACAACACAAACTCTAATAAAGAATAAGCAACTCGCAGGTATGCACTTATAATGACAAAAATACAAAGATAAGAACATAGTGTCAAAGAAATATGCTTTAACATGAAAGGCATAAAGAAAAACATTACCAATGAATACTTACACCCTTTCATATGGGTAGTATAACACCCTATACAGGCATATACAAAATGAAAACCCATTACAGTGAAAATTACATTATAACGGTCTAAAATCAACATGCCACTAGAATCAGGGTTCAACAACAAATTAATTCAACAATAAGAAATAAATTCAACACATACCAAAATACAGTTAATAAACACATGCCTGGCCTGGTCAATAAACAATATATCACAAATATGAATATTTTTTCAAATAATGGAATCAGGAAAAAAAAAAAGAACCAGAAAGAAAAAACTTAACTCCAAAAAATACAGCACACCCACACACAATTTTGAAAGGATTGTTCCACCTCAGATCAAATTTTACAGTAAAATAATTTATTGCAAAAGATAAAGGGTGTGTCCTTAATAATACTAAATCACCTACTTTAAAGATGTCTGGGTATCTTTTTTGGGTTGTAAGCTTGTTGGTGTCACTTCTGAGCCTTTTCAACATTGGAATTTGCCTTCTGTATGACATCTTGTAATTCTGCTGTTTGTTCATCTATAGATTGAGGTATTTCATCAGTCTGTCCCAAGTGAAGTTTGGCTGGTGTGTAACCTGTAAACCTGTAAAGTTTTAATGGCAAGAGAAAATTAAGATAAATAATTATCCAAAGTTTGATTATTTTTTCAATATAACAGATATTATTCTACCAATATTTCTATCTACTCTTTCAGTAATACTAGAATGAGGATGGTAAGTAGGTGTAAAGATGTGTTTAGTTACCATTGTTTTATATGTTTCATCTATTGTTTTTTGGACACCTAGATGACAAGCTGTAGGATGATCATGCAGTTTGATTAACATCACCATTCTCAAAGTTTTGGGAATAACTGGTCTGAATTCATCATTGCGAGCAACTCTTTTGGTGTAATAAGGAACATTATCTTTCAAAATACAGTGTTTGTATTTACTTACAGTCTCCAATTATAGTAGAATCATCTGTTAATAGTACATTTTTCAAATAAGAGTATATATGTTTATACTCATCACCTTTAACTTGTTCAGTAGCAAACTGTTCTCCAGTGTTAACATTGACAATGGCAAAATGTTTAGGTGACAGCTTACTAATGTCCAAATCTGGAGTTTCTTCTGGAGGATCAAGATAATGTATATATAGGGCATCATGTAACTAGTTTTCTTTTCCTTTTCTGTACAATATTTCAAATGTTAAGTCTTGTAATTTTAATGACCAATGCATCAGTCTACCAATTAACTTCAGAACTGTCTTTAACCATTTCAAAGCAGTGTGGTCAGTTATAACTGTAAATGTTTCTCCATCTAGATATATCTTAAATTTTTCTATAACCCAGACTATGGCTAGATATTCTAATTCTATAGTAGTATAGTTTCAATCGGCAGAGTTTAGTGTTCTAGTGGCATATGCTATGACACCCTTCTAGCACAGAACTGTTCCTAATCCAACATTTGAAGCATCAGTATGCAAAAAATAGTGTTCACCTTTCCTTGGAAGTTGCAAGACAGGGGATTCACTTAAAGCCTGCTTTAATTTCTGGAATGCATCCTCACACTGGGGGGTCCATTTCCACCTGATATGCTTTCTTCATGGCTTATATAAAGGTTCAGCAATTGTAGCAAAGTTTAGAAAGAATTGATTGCACCAGGCACACCCAAGAAAGTGCTTAACTCTTTGCAGTTTCTTGGAGTTGGGAAATCTTTAACAGCTTTCACTTTGTCATCATTTGTGTGTATTCCCTCAGAAGAGAGTTTAAATCCTACATACAGTACTGTGCAAAGGTGTTAAAACAAAGTCAAAAAATAGAACTGAGGCTACTTTCAAAGAACAATGAAAGGTAAATTATTTAGAACAAGATAAACTCGGTGGAAGTGCTTGAGTTAAACAAACAGTTAATATGTTGTGTGTTCCCCCTTTCGCTTTAATAACTGCAGACAGTCTTTCAGGCATTGTAGCAACATATTTAATCAAAGTGTCCTTTGAGAATTTACTCCAAATGTCTGTAATACACTCCCATAAAGTTTCTTTGGAAATAACCTTTGATTTGTCAAGTTTTGATCTATCAAATCCCAGATCTGCTCAACTGGGTTGAGATCAGGGATCTCTTGGGGGCCAATGAATTATTTGAATGACTCTGGCAGCTTCTTTCATAGTCAAGGAATTTCTGCATAGGTTGGATGAGTGTTTGGAGTCATTATCTTCTTGGTAGAACCCTTTATCCAATAATATGCAAACCACTAGGTATACCATGACAGATCATTATCTGATGGTACTGGCACTGGTCCATTATTCCATCCATTTTGCAAATATCTTCTGTTGCCTCAGCAGAAAAACACCCCCAAACCATCACACTGCCTCTCCCATGCTCCATGGTAGGTGCTATGCATTGAGGTACCTTTCACCTATCTTCCACCAGATGTATAACCTATGCTTTAAACCAAATATTTCAAACTTGGATTCATCTATCCATAACAACCTTTTCCAAACATCAACAGTCCAGTTTTTGTACTTTTTAGTAATGTTCAGTCTCTTTACAATACTTGAAGATCAAAGTAAAGGTTTTTTAACTGCTACACGACCAAATATTCCATTCTTGTTGAGTCTTCTTGATACTATTGATCTGGACCCTTTTCTGTCATTTGGTTCATGGTTGTTTTTCTCATGCTTGAGATCAGAAGCAGCCTTCCTTCTGTCCCAAAGGCTGCACAAACAAAGATACTTAACATCAGTATCATTGAGTTTAGGTGTTCTGCCTCTTCCTTTCCTATTTCAAATGTACCTGTCTCAGTCTCATGATCTATGGTGTAACTGACAGTGTTTAGAGAGCATTTCATGTCTGCAGTAATTTTTCAGAAAATTCAACCAGTTTTACATGAAGCTTTTATGCAAACTCTCTGCTCTACTAACAATTATCTATGGTTTTTGGGCCGTGACATGAAAGGAAAACTTAATATATGGTGTTAAACTCTGTTTTTATCACGGTTTATTTGTAGAGTGCTATTAAATTGAGTTCTTCTAGCATATACCAGTACCATACACTAGCTCCTTGCTAACTATTTTCTAAGTGGTTAAGACATTCATGGGGTACCATGACAGTTACTTCAGACACTAAGTTTCATCAGTATTTTCATTCAAGCAGAACCTTTATGACATGCCCTTGGTACAAGTATATGGGAATTCTAAAGAATGATAAGTATTCTCACTCTGGCTCATTAAATTGTAAACAGAGATCAGTGAAGTATTACCAGAGTGTCGAAATTTACATTCTGTAATGGCATGGAAGAATTAGCCCCATAAAATGGAAAGAATGACATAATATTCTCTTGTCCTAGCACTTTTGCACAGTACTGCATGATACTTCTGATTGGCCAAATTTGCTTTTAGAAAATTTTACAGTAAGATTAGCTCTACATAGTTTGTAGAAAACAATTCAAGAACTTTCAAGTGTTCTTCAAATGTAGGTGAAAATAATATAATATCATAAACATAAACCTTGGAATGTTTAGTTGCTCCTGCTAAAGCCCTATCCATAAGTCTTTGAAAGGTGGCAGGTGCATGTAAAAGACATCACTATAAATTGATAAAATTTATTATCAATTATGAAGGCAGTTTTATGTTAATCCTCCATCTTAATAGGTATTTGCCAATATCCACTGGATGAGTCTAATGTATTGATACAGGTTGTCCCTGACAAAATATTCAAACCTGGGAGGCCAGGTTTATTGTTTAAAATATTGGCATATTTCAACACAAGTTGCTTTAATTGTTCACAGTCTTTACTCTTTAAATGTGAACATTGTACTTCTTCACTCTTAGTCATGCCCAACAGATGACACATTTAATTCAAAAAATTTGTGAATAAGTTAAGGGTTGCTTTGTTTTGCTGAATGATGTCTAATCCAATAAGAGAAGATGAAGCCAAATCTTTGATGACAACAAAATATTGTTCCACAATGCTATTTTTTACTAATAGTTTTGCTTCAAAATATTCTAACAGTTAACAGTTTGTCATTCCATCTGCAAGACACGTTACCTTCACTAAAAGTTTTTTGTTGAAATGTTGATAATTTCTCTTGATTTATTGTGATATATTTTCATTTAGTACTGAATAATCCGACCTACTACTTTCACACCATTAATTTTTAGGGTTAGGTGTAGCAGATCCATTTTAGTTGTTGTTAAATAGTTAATGGAGGGTTTACTTTCACAGAATTCAAAACTTCCTTCTTTCATCCCTGCTCTCGTTTCCTGACCACTGTCCTTCATTTCTGTGTTCCCTTTTTTGCATATTTTATTTTCTAGGGACAATGCATAGATAAGTGCCCTATTTGAATACAAGTATACCATTGCACAGGTCTATTACTGCACTAAATTTTAATCACTTCACTATTACAAGTTTATTGTTCTGACAATGCTCGTATTGTTTAGTAAATTTAAATATATCAGAAATAGATATAACAAAGTGGCATTCCAAGTATTCTCGTAAAAAAACATGCAATTTTCGATATTATATGCTTTACAATATCTCTTTCTGTAGCTTTAGGGTTCCATAATTTATAAGTTTCACAGCTTTCCAAATAAACGTCTTAGCATAGTACTTCCTACTAAAGAGTTCCTTGGCCAATTTGATATTATATAACACTGCTTGCTACAAATTAGTCAATGCTTCATTAGATTGTCCCCAGTGTTGGAAAGCCATTTCTGATCCAAAAGCCTTCCACTATTCTAGTGGCCCTCCCCTCAAACAAGAATCTGCAATTTCCAACTATTTATTCTCAAGCACTTGATAGATATAAAAATGTCTTTCTAAACATTTAAGAAACTTAAAAGCATTAAAATCCGACTTACTGCTGAACTTCTCAACGGGCAGGGGTAGTGGGTTGACGGCAGTGATGTAAACTGATGAATTTTCAACAGGTCTGTAGGTAGAATGGTCTCTCAACATTTGTATTAGCATTTCCACCAGTTCTGTAAATATTGACACAGACTGATTCAAGCTTGCCACATCAGACTCACTAACTTCCATAGTAATACAGTTATTTTCAAACACTAGTTAACTTATATTTAACTGAACTTAAATCATTGCTGAATTAATAAGTAACTACCAAATTGAGAAACAAAAAATCCAAAGTCACAATTCAACCTTTATGAAAATGGTCCCTGTTTGGACACCAATGTAATGGTCTAAAATGAATACACTCCTACAATCAGGGTTCAATAAAAACAACAATTTATTCAACAATAACAACACTTAGAAATAAATTCAACACATACCAAAATACAGTAAATAACCATGTGCCTGGACAGGACTTGACACTAATGTTAACAAATAACATATATATAAATATTATTTAAAATATCTGAATCACGAAAAAGAATCAGAAAGAAAAAACCAAATTCCAAAAAAATACAGCAAATACAATATTCAAAAATACCTTTCAATATTAATAACAATACCGAATGATAAACAGCAATAATTCACCAAAGATATCGTTCACTAACTATCTCGTAAATCTCTCTCTTAGTGAAGCTTCTGACAGGGCATTTATTCACTCAGGAGGTCATGAAAGTAACCTCATTTGATCATATATTTACATAATCTTCTGCTACATTAATAGTATCTGTACATCACCACTATAGAAGCTGGTGTCAGTTTCGTCATACATACATATTTACTCAATATACAAATGATTAGCTAGAAGGTGATTTTGCATTTTAATGCACCTAAAAATTCATAGATAAACTAAATGACAGAAGGAAATAATAAATACAACCATAATCATAAAAAATATAATTTGTTTTTACACAACATGATCACAAACTCCTTAACAGAGATAAAAAGCAATATTTCACATGTTAAAAAATACCCCTTAATATTAAAGCAGGAAACTGCAACATGCCATGAGACAGAACAAAATTATACTCTTTAATAATAAAATAACACTAACAATAAGAAGAAAACCCTTTACCACTAAGATATAGGTGTATTGAGTGTCCACCAAGAGAAATCTGAACCCTCTGATTTTAGCATTGTAAATCCAAAGACTTACTGGTGTCCTACTGTGGACATAAGATGTGGACATAAAGTGAAACCCTTTATAATAAATGGTACAATAAAGGTACACTAAAAATAACCTTTTGCACAAATAAAAAAGCAAACTATAATTAAAATAACTATTCACGCACATATAAACTACAACATTTCATTACAGTATGTACATGTATACATGGAAAGAAGAAACCAAAGAAATAAATAAAAATAATTTAAAATATATATATATTCTTGCACAGCTTACACTGGTGAGTGGTATTGTAGTTTAATGGCAACTAAGTTCCTGAGTGCTGCCATAATTATCCAACATTGGTGAACCTCGAGCTTGACATCCAGCATCTGTTTCACTAATCAAGTGAAGAAAAGGCTGAACATTAGCTGGGCTCTTTGGCCAGCATTTTCAGCCAAGGTGGCATCTCTCCACCATGATCTTCAATTGTTCTGGCAATCTATTAAAACAATGGAATTAGGCTTTGAGAACACTCAGCAACAAGGAATAGAAAAAACTTTAGTTAATTCTAAACTAAGATAGCCAGACACATCCAGAATTTGATACTTCACGAAAAAAGTTAACTTCCAATACATGGTCAGGCAAATTCTGTTGCTTAAAATTTCAGCCAAATGCATTGGCTAAAGTGGATCATAATGTGTGGTTACATCTATAAAGCAGGTATTGGTCAAGTAACACATCTACAGGCTTAACCTGTACTAATTATATAGCAAGCTTGAAAGATGTAAAGATATACAAGCAATGAATTTGAGTTTTCAAGAAGTGGAACGTATCCTAAGGACAAGATTAAAGAGTCCAATCCATTCCTAGCTCATAATTAAGTGCAGAAACTTGTAATAATATTTCAAAAAATATAATCTCCATATTCAACTTAAAAAAATATAACCAACATTTAGTGTACTAAATTGCAATCATAAACCACAGAAGATATAATATAACTTTACGAATAAATATACTATTTAGCACTAATTATCCACCGAAAATATAAAACCATTTGATGGAATTTCATCTCTCAATTCCCAAAATTTTGTTTTGACAAAAAGAAAAATACAAAAGTTGAGAAGCGTGTCTAGCAATTTCGGGTTGTAATGACTTTTTGGGAATGATAGTCAATGTAAGTGAAGTAATATGTTCAATATTATGTACTTACAGTAAGTTTGTGGCAATTAATATCAATGATTTTTATGATTAACAGCTTATACTATCACCAAATCTATAAAAAGTAATTAATTAATTAGATGATTGTATATGCTACTAAATATTACAATAATAGTCAATATTGTTGTAAAATGTTCTATTGTTGGGCAGGTTCTTTTTGATTATTTGGTAAAAATAATACTAAATCCAGTCCATGCAATGATAATGAATTAAGTTACTTCTTCAATAACGTTTTCTAAATGCTATGTTCACTTTGATGAAAGTTGTGATCCTAAGTTCACAAACAAATTTTTTGACAAACTCTGAAACTACTGTTGGCCTAATACACTAATAACGTTTCACAAAAATTTGCATGATTGATTACAAACCTGACAAACTTAATCATTGATTAACTTTGCATGAACAACCTTCTACTGATCAACAACTACTCTACTTTTCACATGCTGAATATTTCACTGACTTTTCAATCAGTGATAATGGTATGTTGCCTGTATCTTCATGAACTGGTGTTTGGTAACTCATTAGTAACAATGGAATATCCTCATCCCATGTTTTCTAATGTTCAGCCACTTAAATGGCTAATTGATTTAACAGTACAGTTGTATCTCTCCACCATGCTATCAGAAGGTGGATGAAGAGCTATTGCCCTGGTCTTTTTGATTCCATAGATCTGATCTATTTCTGCAAACAAGGCTGATTCAAAGTTCCATCCTTTACCTGAGTGAACTCCTTCAGGCATGCCAAATCTTGAAACTAATTCGTTGATGAGTTTCTGCTTCCTGGTAAGAAACAACATATATTTCTAGTCATTCAGTGAAATAGCCCATCACAATTACTTTGTGGCAGGAGATCCAGCACATTGACAGCAAATTTCTCAAGTGGTGCTCTCTACACAGACTGATGTAGCTGCCCATGATGTTTCTTTCATGGAATTTTCCTCTGACAACATACTCCATACATTTTATGCCAATTCTATACAGATCCCAGGCACCAAACCCAATAAAAGTATTCTCATATTCACTCCAATCTCTTCTTAACACCTAAATGTCCATCCATTAGAAAGTTGTGGAGATAATGGAGTGCTTCGGAATGTAGAGACTGTGGAAGTATCAACTGTAGTTGTTCAAATTCGATGACAAGGAACCCACTTTGAGACTAATAATGCTTGGAGATGGCTTGAATGGGTAATGAAGAAAAACTTTAATACAAGTTTAACATAACAGCAAATGTACAACATTTCGACAAGATTTTGTCATCATGACATATTAAAGTTTTCCTTCATTATCCATTCAAGCCGTCTCCAAGCATTATAACTATAGTCGTTGTTTCTCTCCACTAATATATTAAATAACAAGCCTTCTTATAAACACAATGAATCCAATTGTGCCCAATACATCTTTGTCTTCAGGCTGTATGGAACAACTGTTTACTATGAGGTTTTTTTCTGCACTATTCTTGATTCACTAAATAATTGGTTTCGAACTCGTACCTTCTGCCTGGTGATATTTCAATTGACTGTTGGACCTAATCAGTTCTACATCATCACTTGTCAATGTCACATCTTAGATAATACTCCTTTGTGCTTTAGGTTGGTCATCTTTACTATCTTGTGCTTCCCTCTTTTTTATATTCATTACTACACAGTCTTTAGAATGATGCATTAGGACTTCCATGGTTTAATCCAGGGTGATACATGATGTTATTAAAATAGTACTCATGAAATGTTTGGAGAAATCTTGCTATCTAGCCTTCTGGATTGCAAAAGTTCATCAGACACTTCAATGCTGCATGATCTTTGGTACATAAACTAATGACGGAAATAGCCCAGGGCTAGAATAACACGTAGTAGCTCTTTTCAGGTTGTACAATACCTCCTTTTTTGCAGCATTCATTGCCTTTCTATAGTAGGTAATAGTGTGTTATTTTCCATATTATATTTAATTGTGATAACACTACTCCCAACTACAAAATCACTAGCATCTGTATCTGAAATGAGTAGATTTTCAAGAATTCGGTTTGCTAATACAGGAGTAGTGGTTAATTCTCTTTTCTTCTAATTTATTGAATGCTTGTTCACAATTAATAGTCAAACAAAACTTATTTGGCTTTTAAAGTCACTTGTGTAAAGGACGATCTGTACCAGCAAGTTATCTTATAAAACTACAAGAGTAAGAGCCCATTCCAAGAAATCCTCACATATTATGCAAGTTCTTTGGTGTTAGCCAATTTTAAATAGAGTCAATCATCGACTTGTCTGTAGGCACTTTCTCTCTCTGTTGACTATGTGTCCCAGAAAAGTTGCCTATTGATGGAACAATTAACATGTCTTGAGATTCATCTTAAAGTTCTCTTTCATTGATTCATCCAGAACTTCCCTTAACCTGTCATAAGCATTAACAAATGTCTTCCAAATCAATACAGTAAACAGCACAATCTGTGTCCCGCATTAAAGGTTTATTTATCTTTTCTTGGCCTTCTGTTAACTATTTCATTAACTCCAATAAATTTCCAATCTCCATGGAGTCATCTTGAAAGTCGAATTTTAATAAAATTTCTATTTCATTTTCACCAAAATAATCCCACTTCTGATACCAATGTTATGGTGTGTTCTATTGTTGGGTAAGTTCTTTTTTTTTTTTGTTATTTTGTAAAAAATAATGCTAAGTCCAGTCACCTTATCAGTAACGAATTAAATTATTTTGTCGATAACCTTTGTTACAAGCTACGTTCACTATGACACATGTTGTAGGCCTAAGTTCACAAAAGATTTTTTCAATAAGCCCTGAAAATACTGTGGGCTTAGTACATTAATAATGTTTCTCAGAAATTCGCTCCATTGATTACAAATGTGTCTAACATACTCACCGACCTTCATGGCTTGATGATAGGGACACAACACTTATCATCTGTGGTTCGCGGGTTCGAATCCCAGTCACCGATCATGCTCGCCCTTTCAGCCATGGGGGCATTATAATGTGTCCGTCAATCTAACTATTTGTTTGTAAAAGAGTAGTCCAATAATTGGCGGTAGGCAGTGTTGATTAGCTGACCTTTCTCTAGTTTATCATTGCTAAATCATAAACTGCTAGTGCAGATAGCTCTCGTGTATTTTTGCGAGAAGTTCAAACCAAACAACCAAAAATGTACTCACTGATAAAACTTTACTCCATCAGTGTTCTCTCGATCAACAACTACTTAACCTTTCACACATTGAATGTTTTACTGAATGTTCAATCACTACTCAATACCATTTCAATAAATTCTTCACTAACTTCTCATTTACTGATTACTCGTATTTATAAACAATATAACGTTATCTAGATTCTTAACATCACCAATAACTTTTTAGTTATGTTAGGACTATTTTTATGAACTTACTTAATCTTAACATCATGCGCCCTCTATTTAACATATAAGTTAAAGCATTTGAAGCTAAAGCTGGGACTTTGATGTTATTGGTTATTTATAAGTCTCATAAAGAGCGTTTGTTTCAGAGCAAAGCTACACTGGGCTATCCACTATGTTCATCGCAGGGAAGCGAACCCACCCAGATCTTAGCATTGTAATTCCGTAAACTTACCACTTCCCCACTGGTGACATCTTATGAAATGAACTTAAACGCTTTTTGAGGCGATTTTAGGTATTGCAGTCGATACCTTACTTAAAAACAATATTGAACTTAAAATAAATTTGAATAACAATCTATCATTCGATTTACCACTGGTCTCTGACTTATCCTGGTTTCGAGAAATTTCAACCCTCATCAGTAACTGTGGATAAGGCAAATAAAAAAGAATAAAACTAGTCTGCAGTAGCGGATCTAGGATTTTGGAATTGGAGATGTGGTCACCTGAATGGGCGCCATATAATTTCAGCATACATCATTTATATTGATGCACTCAGATGATACATCAAACTTGAATATAATATTGTTGCGTCAGCGAGGTCATGTGACTAGTATCACGCCACTCCTTCTCGAACCTTCATGAATTATCCGGAGACTACTAGATTGGGGATAGCCTGGTATACATAAGACGCTCACAACGTGACGCAACAAGTGAATGAGTAATTGAATGTATGAGGACAAAATATTGTTGGCCACGTGAGACGTGAATTATAGTGTTTGTTATAGAGCGACTGTTGAAATTAAGTGTATCGTAAAGTTGTATTCGGAAAGAATAAACCAGTTTTATTTAAGAAAGGACTTGTGTCGCTAAAGTTTCGTCGGAACGAATTTAATGAAAATTAACGAACGAACGGAGACGTAACAATATTATAAATTATGTGCCTGTTGCTGGGAGAGGCAGGAAATAACATTTTTTATTGAAATTATTTATTTTTAAAAGGGCGCTCTTTAGAGCGCAAGGACGTGACTTGGCTTGACTTAATCCTGTAGACTCCCAGTGGAGCATAGAGCCGCAACAACACCTCGCCAACGGACTCTGTTCTGGGCTGCTCTCCTCAGCTGGGTCCACGCCATTCCGGCGGCCTTCGCTTCACTCCTGACCGATTTAGTAATACGCAGAATTTCCACAGTCACTTTAAGCTTAAACACACGCTATAATTCACAACGATTCACGCACTTTACTTACGGTCACTACCGCTCACTTGACTCAATTGTCTGTCTCTATATCTCTCTATCTGCAATTATTTATGCCGTCACTTCTTCCCTCCGTTTTATTTGCCGGGCTTACATATACGAAAATAGAGGGCGTTTGGCAAACACTCGAGCCTTCTAAAAACTCATCACGTGTTACCTGAGTCACGTGACTTCCGCTGTCGTAGCAATATAAATAGTGTTTTTAGATGTCTTTTAAAAATATTTCGCGGACCCCCCAAACTTATCGATGTTTTTTGCTTTGAAAAAAATTTGTGTAAATTAAAAGCTGTATTCCTAATTTAATGTTTTAAATCATATAAATTTAATTTTACAAAAATATAAATTTTATTCTATAAATCATATTTATATAAAATCGTTTTAGGAATTTTCTGTCATGACTCTTGGAATTCCTAGAGCAGTGGTTCTCAAACTTTATACAGTCTGAGCGCACTTACAATACTACAGACACTTGCTGGCGCACTGTATACAAAATAGGACTAATATGTTATAATTAAGTTAAATATATAGAAAAATAACGCATTTAATAAAAGCAAACTTAACATACCTCTATGAAGTTTATTCATTTCTGTGTTAATGAGAAACATGAGCTTGATGAGACCTTGCGATTTCTTCAATGTTTGGTCTTATGTTTGAGAGACAAACTCTCATTTCCTCATCAATGCATTGAAGAGTTTCTCTCTTTTTACACTTAATTGTGGCGAGGGTTGAAAATCCCAGTTCACATAAATATGAGGTGGAAAATTGCAATAAAATGGCCAGCGCTTTTTTAGATATCGACACATGTTCTTCTTTGATAGAAATCCAAAAAGCTTCAAGAGACAATTCTTTGTATTTAATCATCAATCCACGATCATTGGACACAGCTGCCATTTCTTCTTTTTCTGTTAGCGTTAAACTAGAATATATTGCAGTTTCTACAAGAGGGTTTCTATTCCAGTCATATTGCGCAGTGTTAATTGATGGAAAATAATAACTCAAATTTTCTTCTAAAGTTGATAAATGTTCAACTATCATTGGCAGAATTTCAGTTTTGCAATTATTACTTACCAATGGAAACATTACGAGACTGCCTTCCATCGCTGTTCTTTCCCAAATCTGTAGCTTTCTCTGAAACGCTTTTATTTTGTCAGTGGATGTGAGGATATTTTCCTCTTTCCCTTGCATGCTAGAGTTCAAAATATTGAGATGCTGAAAAATAGATGCCAAATATTGTAACTTTGTAATCCAAAATTCACATTGAAGGAGGTTACAAAAATGAGATTGTTTCATTGCCCCAAAAAATGTGATAAGTTCTTATCATTACTTGTGTACACGGGTAAGTACTTTGCCTCTTGACGGCCACCTCACATCGGTGTGTAAAAGTAGCCGTCTGTGTTGAGACTCCATATTGGTGCAAATCTGTTCAAATAGGCGGGATTTAACTGGTCTTGTTTTAATAAAGTTCTCCATTTGAACAACTTGATCTAAGACCTCTCTTAAATCCTCTCCTAATGTTCTTGACATCAAGGCCTCTCTATGAAGGAAGCAATGAGTTACAATAACATTCTCGTTTTGTTCATTTGTAAAAGATACAAGACCCTTGTTGCAGCGTATCATAGAAGGAGCTCAATCTGTGCAAATGCCTACA
>NW_013668035.1:117041-118599 GCF_000517525.1 Limulus polyphemus | reverse complement strand
ATCAAGCTTCACCAACAAAGAGGCAAAAAAGTGTAGCCGAGGCCGTCAAACGTCAGTAAATTCCTTTGAGAGCCAATCAAAATTAAGAGCATTTATGAAATGAATTTGTGGCATATTCATAGAATAATTATTGGTTAACATCAGTTAGATTAACATCTTCTAATATATAGAAAAGCCAGCACGTTTTGGTAACTAGATTCTGCCAATGGCTTTTATGTAATGTCGATTAGCAACAGAAAGTATAACTTAATATTGTTGTTAGTCTATGTACTGAAAGTATAAAATGAAATGTATAGACAACAAAACCATGAAAATAATTGTTGAATTCTTAATTAAGAGTTACCATTGATTATAGAATTTGTTTTCTTTATTTAAAATGCTGGTGATATAACAGACAACAGCTTAATTCAGAAATAGTTTAGGTTTAAAATTGAATCGATATTTTTACTTTCATGATACATTTTATGCACTTGGCTCTAGGATAAGTGATCTCACACTATGTCTTTACTTTAAATTTATTAAACCTCCTCCTCTCACAGCATCCTTCTGCCCCTGTCACTAAAATCGTAATGGGCAGACAGTAATTGAACTATTCTATCTGTATAAATGATTTTGACTTTTGTAACTCCTCTTATTTCGAGAAATTAAGTGTGATGTGACACAAACTGACTTTTATATAGGTTAGATCTTCTTCAAGACATCCAGTAGCTCACAAGCTTGTCATGTTCCATAGTTTGTTACACAGCTTTATCACTGTACCTTTGTTGTCTGAAGGTTATGAAACTAAATTAAAAACTCTAAATCAAATTGATGTTAACAATGGTTATGTAAAAAAGTTAGTTAACACGTTGTTTAAAAAATTGAAAGCCATAAATTTAAAATCAATATACTCACATACTGTACCACACAACAATAAAAAGAAAAAGAAATGATTTAAGATGAACTACATTGGAAAACCTTCTCACAAAATATATAACACACTGAACAAAGAAATCTACGGACTGGCCTTCTACTGTAAAAACAACCAAGGAAAAATATTGTTAAACAACAAAGATGGAATCGAAAAGTACAGCAACAGTGGCCTTTACCAATTAACATGTCAGAACTGCAATAGTGTATATATAGGTAAAACAGGACATTCCATACAAATAAGAATTAAAGAACATTCCAGAAGCTGGAAATTTAGGAAAATGGATTTAACCTTTGCATCCCACATTACTGAAACTAAGCACCAATTTGATCCAGAAAAAAACTGCAAAATATTACATATCTGTGAAGAAGGTAAGAAACTAGCTGGTCTGGAAACTTTAGAAAAAAATAGAAGTCTAAAAACAAATCCAGAAAAAAGTTCTAAATGACCAAACTAACTCAAGCTTTTCCCCACTTCTTACCTCAATTGTCTCTAGATGAATGTCAAGGTCACTTCCAGTTCTTTGTTTAAACATATTTAAATCTGTTACAAAACATTTTAGTCTGTACCTTTACTGGTAAAACCATCGTCATGAATAAATGATGTACTTGTGAAACATACAATAATCTTGTTTTTTTCTCAATTCTG
>NW_013668035.1:95314-116041 GCF_000517525.1 Limulus polyphemus | reverse complement strand
TTTCAACAAGGTTTTGTCATCATCTGATGATGTAAACCTTGTTGAAACGTTGTACAATTTGCTGTTATGTTAAACTTATATTGAACTTACTATTTGGATGATGGAAAGGGGTTGGGGAAGGACTAGTTAATTGGAATTTAGGGTTGTTTGTTGGAAGAAAGCAAAATATTTTTGTATAACAAATATTATTCTCAACTAAGAAGAAAGGAAACATTAATATCTGGATTCACAAGAAAGTATTCATCAGAACTTTTACAAGTTGAACAGAATTAAACTTGAAATTCAGAACTGCTTGGCTCTGACTTAGTGACATATATGGACATTTGTACTTGCAGTTTAAGGACAACAAGGTACTTTTGGCCCATTTAGGCTGTCTAATCCATTGTACTAAACTCTAAAATAAAAGTTAAACCCTCAAAGCAAGCTCTTATCATTCAAATATTTATCAAGCTCTCCCTTAAAATCCCTTGAATTTACTGCATCAACAGCATTTGAAGTCAACCCATTCCAAAGACCAACCACCCTGTTTGAAAAATGAAGCTATCTTAACTGAAAATGACTCTATCCTGCCAAAATTTATATTTGTGTCCCCCTGGACTTTCTATTCTGACCATTAAATATGAAAGATGATGATCCATCAAAACTACCAATTCCTTTAACAATTTTAAACACCTTAAACAGTTCCCGCTAACTCTTTTTTTTTTTTCAAAATAAAATTTCAGACCTTAACCTGCCCTTGTATGACAACCTTTCCATCCCAAGCATCATCCTGGTAGCCCTCCTCTATCCTCTGAACCTTTTCCAACAATTGAGTGTTCTTTCTAAAGTAAGGATTCCAAAAGTAAACACAGTACTCCAAATGTAGCGTAACCAATGAGAGGATTTTTCATGTAATCATTTCCAGTGTAACATGGAAGCCACCATATTGCTGATATGAATGTTTGGTGAATAGCTTGACACTATTGTGATTGTTTCATTTTTCAGCATGTATTGATGAAAAATTATTTACGATTATAGAGAAACATTAGACAGTGTACACCAATAACTTTATATAAGCAAATTAAGTGTTGTAGAGGTAGAAAGTTGTCCATACGAAGCTTGCAGACTCATGGATAAATGATCCAAGGAAGTGGCTATCAGTTGAATATGGTGATATATATACATATCCCTTGGTACTGCCAGATTAGCCTATTAGCATAAGTAGCTAAAGCTACAGCCCCCATGCTTAAGGGTGTCCACACCCATTAGTAAACATTTATTTTCTTCATGGTTTACTTTGTGAGGTTGACACTTCTACTCTAATTCAGTGTTGTCAATGGATTTTAATATAATGTATTCACCTCTATCCAATTGCTATGAGTGGAAACTAAAAAAGATTATAATGCTGCCTAGCAGAGAAAAATCCTATGACCTATACAATGATATTCAACCTTTTAAAACTTGTATTCAATATTCCTATAAATACAACTTAAATTCTTATTTGCCCTACCACTAGCAACAGTACTTTGCTTGAATGGCTTACGAAACTAATCAACCATAACCCAAGATCTTTTTCTTCTATAACACTATTAAGATTATCCCCCACCAAAACTATTCTCATAATTCAAGTTGTGATATCCCATATGCATCATTAGAATTAAGTTTGCCATTTATTTTCCCAACTCACCAAATAATTTATATCCTTTTGTAAAGCAGCAGCATCCTTATCACAGCCAGCAACACCCAAAAATTTAATGTCATCAGCAAATTTAAATAACCAATTGACCGTTTCTTCACCTATGTCATTGATGTAAATCAAAAGGAGAAAAAGTCCTAACACTGAGCCCTGAGGTACACCATTAATTCTGTTTGATTGAACTCCATTTACAACAACCCCCTGCTTTCTTCCATTGGGCCTATCTATTTCCCACACCAACTTAGTTTTTTAAAGACTTAAGTGGCACCTTGTCAAATTATTTCTCAAAATTTGTATACACCACATCCACATTTGTATCCTCATCTACATAAGCACTAACCTCTTCGAGGAATGTCAAAAGATTAGTAAGGTAAGATTTTCCCCTTGTGAAAACCATGATGACTATCCAACAAAATGTTAAACTTTGTTAACCCTTTTGAGACGGGTCACAGGTGAAAGGCCATGTTGTTTCGTTTGTTGACTTGTATTCAAAATTTTATTGAACTACTATTTCATGAATTTATGTCAATAAGTTTAGTATCAAATTGTAAATTATAATTTAAAAGTGAATATGTAAAAAAACACAGATAAACATCGTTTTTTGTGTGTCACGTGGTATGTTGAATACAGCACTGGTTCAAATTAGATGTATGTGAAGTCATAATACTAAGTCTGTAGTTTCATATGATTTAGAAACTCAAATTACAGATGTCAACAAGCTATAATGTAAAATAAGAAGGTCTTATCTTTTTTATTTGCTAAGATAGTACTCACAAAATAAATCAAACACAGTGGCACCCCACTCACCTCTTTCTATTTTTGGAAATGCTCCCTTATATACACTTACTTCTATATATGACATGAATAACCAATTAGAAGCTTAGAATGTATTCCTAGTGGTTCTCTCAATCTTTCTAATGTACCTAGCACCATTTCTTTCTTTTGAATCAATATTTCAATGAGGTAGGGTACAGTAGAATTATATGATATTGATGTAGTAATTTATGATCTTTTTTAATTATTCAAAAGTGTATATATATATAAAACCTAAAAAAATATTTTGTTTGGTATCCTCCATGTGAAAAAATTTTAAAGGCTTTGTAAGCTACGTTAAGCAGCAACCGAGTACAAAGGTCGTAACTAGAAGAGATAATTGTTTGCTTTACTTCTTTATTTACTGTTCTATGTTTTAGGAAAAATAACTTTAAAAGAATTTATTTCAAAATAGCAATAATTTGTATACATATATAATGTATAATAATTGAAATGTGACACAACCAAGACAAGTTACTTTACAGACAAAAAGTCACCTTCATGTTACTTACTACGGTAACATGAGTGCACATAAGCCTCGTCGTTGTAACTTCTGTATTGTTAGCCAGGCATGAGTGAAAGGTCAATATAATAAAAATAATAAATACATATAAATGCATAATGTTATGAGATTTAAGCTGTTTCTTGTATAATGTTATAATTTGTGTTCATTCTAGAATGAAAGAGGCATAATTTATGTTTATTTTCTAATTTTTATGATGGTTGTGAGATCAGTCAAATTTACCAAACCCATACAGAGATTAATTACTGAAAATAACAGATAAAATATAGATTTTTTCTTAAGAAATGTATGATAACTATTAGGATATTATAAAGATTTCGCATGTGAAATTTTAAAATTTCCTGATGCATAAAAGTATTTTTGATGTTAAGATGAAAATTACTTTGCATGATAGATAGGAAAGATCTGAAAAGAAAAAAAAGCATGAGAGAAACATTGCTTCACAAACCTTAAGACTTAATAAAAAAACTAGATATTTTGCATATGAAAGTATTGTAATGTTTGCTGATAACCTGCCAAATATCATTAACAATTGTTTATTAATTTAAAAGTTATAGCATGAAAACTATAACAAGTACAAAATGGTTATGAGGTTGGTCCCAGGGACCAAGCCCGGGCTAAAAGAGTTAAATGACTTTGCAAACCATCTTTTATAAGACTTTCAAAAACTTTTTTCACCACTGATGTAAGACTAATAGGCCTGGTACGATTCTTATCACTTTCCTTGAAAAGAAGAGTAACATTAGCCAACTTCCAATTTTCTGGCACCTACCCACTATTCAAGGACTTAGATAAAAATAGCATTAAGTGGCTCACATATCCAATCCTTAACCTTTTTCAAAACCCTTTAGCAAATATTATCTGAACCAGGAGCTTTATCATTCTTTGAATTTCCAAGTTTTTTCTCAACAAGCTCAGAATTAATGTGAGCATCAGGTAACTGTTCAGGATGATAAATATTGTTTAAATCTTAATTAGTAAAAATTGAAGAAAAAATAGAATTTAATAATACAACCATTCCATAATCATCAGATATTAGCAATTTTGTATCCCCTCATAGGACCTACTCCCATCCTAATATTTTGCTTACCCTTAATGTATTTAAATAAATCCTTACTATTAATTTTTACATTTTCAGCCAAAATGTTTTAATATGTTCTTTTATTTCCTGATTTCTCAATTTGACCACCTCTCTTGATCTTCTATAACCCTCCAAGTTGCTCATTACTGGAGTCAATTTAAACTTCTTATATTTTTAATGCTTTTCTTCAACTTTATCCTTTATACCTTTTGTGAGCCAGCCTTTGTCTTTATTGCAGCCACCCCCCTTTTTGCTTATAAGGAACATGTTTATCTTGAATATTTAAGAATTTATTTTTTAAATGTTTCCACAGTTGATCAGTATCTCCAATTATTTATCTACAATACAACTCCTTTCTGAAGCTATGCACTAAACTCCTGTGGGATTTTCAAGGGAGAGCCTCTCGCTTCTTAACTCCACATTGGCTTGATTGTTATCCTCAGCTCTTGCCTTCTACATGTGATTTCTCTGTTGTTGGGATCTTCTGGGTCATGATGTGGCTTTGTCACATGTTCGTTGGCTACCCAATTCTCTCAGGGTATTTCATTTAGCCCTTCTTTTCTTAGGTGGTATTTTTCGACCATATCTTGGGCACTTTGGAATTATGAGTGGAATCCTTGTGTCAACACTACTTTTTTCTTCTTGGGTGTCTCGTTGGTCGTAGTCGGAGTCACAACAAGCCGATATTCCTGTTTCTCTTCCTAGTCCTCTCAGTCCTTACTCATTCCTTCTTCCAGGGGTTCAGTATCTTTTTATTTTCTTTGACGTAGACTGGCATGATGCCATCAGTACCAGTGACTACCCAGGGGTTTCCGGTCGAGTGGGAGCTCAATTTTGCAACTTTGTTCCTCTTTGGCGATATATTTCATCACAGATCAGTTGGTTATTAGGGTTCTCTAAGATGGACTTGTCATCTAATCCCTTTCCCTTCATCATTTGTCACAGATACCCATTCCTTCCCTCTGACTTGGAATCCTATTATTGGCCACTGTCGGGCAGAGGCTGTTCAAGACCTTCTGTTTCAACTGGGCTTTGAAACTGTGAATCATCTTTCTCCAGGTTCTATTCCTGGGTGTTGGTTGTCCCTGTGACAACTGGAGACTGGTGGTCTGTCATAGATTGTCCGCCTCATTCCTTTTCTCCATCTCTCTTGTTTTACCATGGAGTCGTGTCTCACTCTCAGGTGGGCTTTTTCTCCTGGCTTACTGATGCCCAAGATGGGTGTTGTTAGTTTTTATTTGCATATAATGTTAGCTTGGCTGTTGCGACCACATCTTTGGTTTGTCATTTGAGGGGTAATTTAACAGCTCTGTATATTACCCTTCTGGCTTGCTTTCGCCTCCTATGCTTTTGTCTATTGGTTCGAGCTTTTGCTCATTCAACTTTGATCATTGGAGTTTTCAGTTCCATGCTCTTACTACTACTTCTTTTACAGCTAGCGGGGTTGTATCTCTTTTGGGGTTGTAGTCTTCCATGACTACCCTTATCCTCTTCAGTAAGCTCTTCACAACAAATGGTCTCTTGCATGGATTCCTTTGCAGGCTCTTATTATCCTTCCTCTTTCCACAGACAATGATTAGACAGACACCACACATTGGCAGGTGTCCTGCTTCCTTCTCCTCGTCTGGATTTACGGATACTTTCCTTTAAGAATGAGGGGTATGGATCGATTACTGGGAAGCTTCAAGGTCTTCTCAAATCCACACTGGAGCTTCTCATGGTTTGTTGGGCCTTGGATTATTTCCTCCATCGGAACAGACTAGTTGGGTCATGATTCCTCCTGATCATTCCACAGTGGTTGCTTACCTCAATTGCCAGGGTGACACCCATTCTTGATCTCTCTCTATTTTCACATGTTGGATTTTCTTTTCTGGACACACATGCAGGATATCCATATCATGGCAAGTCAGGTTATGGATGCTTTCCAGCTTTTCACAGATCATTCTTCCTGTCCATACAGACTATCCTTTGGAGTGGTCTCTCAATCCTATGGCTAGTCAGTGGGGCATTCCTCACATTGATGCCTTTGCCACATCCCTCAATCACAAGCTCCTTCTGTTTTGGTCTCCGGTCCCTCATCTGATTACCATGACTGTCATTGCTTTCAGTCAGGATTGGTCTGATCATTTCCTGTACATTATCCTCCCATTTGATTCCTTCTCCAGGAGATTTAGATCCTTTATACTTGGTCATGTCAGGTCCTTCTGATTGCCCCTTACTAGTTTGCTTCATCATGGTTTCCACGCCTTCTCCAGTTCTACTTTACCCCTCCACTGCCCCCTTCCTCTGTCTCCCTCCTTGCTCCGACAAACTCGGTCATCAGTTTTTCATCCTGTTCTTCTTTTTCATGCTTGGTTTTCATACCATCCTTGGTGTGGAGATTGAGATTATCCTGAAGTGTAACTTCCCTTCTGGCCCGTTCCACCAGCCCTTCCTCCATGGAAGTTTATAGTCATCAATGGAACGTTTTCTGCCATTGGTCTCTCAGCTGGGGAATTGTGGCTGTTCGTACCTCTGTTACTTGTGTTGCAGAATTCTTACTTGGCTTTTTGATCAGTTCCTCTCTCTCCTTGTTATCAAGCAACTTTCTCCCACACTTAAACACTTTTCCCGATACTGTCATGTTTTCCTCTCCTACACTCTCCCTGTTGCTCCATTTTTTCCAGATTAGTCGTCCTCCATGGCAGTCTGCCCTTCTGGACTGGTATGTTCAGGTATATTCCATTGCCTTTCTTTGACTCAATTTGATTTACTTTCCATGTGCTCCTTATTTCCCCTTTTTTTTCAGACTTATTTCCTTCTCATGGCCAGTGGATGTCAGTGGTTGGACTTGTTTGCCATCGATGTTTCAGGTACTCTTTATCTTCATACATATCTTCTTTTTCAAATCATTCTTTCTTCCCTCAAACCTCTGCAGCATGGGAGGTACCTCCTCTTTTTTGGTGATTTCCCTTTTTTCCTTTTCCGACCTTGTCCTCGGTCTGATCCATATAGCCTTCGGTGTTGTATTGCTTGCACAGCTTCCATCTGTGATGCCCATTTCCACTTCTTTATTCCATGGTTACCATCCTCTGTTCAGGATCTTCCTCGTCCTACTCTCACCAATTAAGGGGTGGCTTTTATTTCAAATGGCTGATTCCTCTCTTACATTTTCCTCCCATACTTTGTTCCAGGTGTCTTCTTATCAAATGTGACACCTTATCTTTTCTCTGGCAACTCTTCTTCAATGTCAGTTAGAGGAATTTCTTCAGTAGGGAATGTGGACTACACCTCATATGTTCGTCTCCCTTTATTTAATCTATATCGCGGTTTCTTCTTTGTTGGGTTCTCATCTTCTGCCTGTGGCCATTTTTCCCAATTCAGTGCATCTTTCACTGGATAAGTTTATATTAATACTTTTCTTTGTGGTGAGTGGTGTCTGACCAGGTATTCTTTAACTCTAAATCCACACTGTCAGCCATGTTAACTCACAGTCTCTTCTTCATGGCTTCACTCCCTCACTGTTGAGATAGGGTGTTTCTCAAGATCATTTGATGGTTAATTACCTTGCGATAAGTTGCTTCATAAACATGCCCATTCCGGACCAAACCACCCATGGACTACATTGGTAAATCAGAAGGGGACTGCTGCCATACCTCGAGTGAATAACTGAGTATGGTCTGCTTTTCAAGTAAAGTTTCATGGTCACCCATTGCACTGTCTCCGGTGGTGATGTTCCTCTGGGCTCTCCACCACATTGTCACCCTCCTTTCCTCGAGTCGAGTATGGGAGTCCTTCCCACTTCTAATTCCAAGCCAATGGGGTGGTTGATCATGGAAGCACCCTCTTGAATGCATTCCACAAGGAAAAGGTTCAAACCATTCAGTTGAGATGGGGAGGTGATGTTCTGCTGATGTAGATGCAACATGGTCTTCAGAAGAGTTCAGCTGTCATCTTGCTGGTTGACATGGCCTCCTGATCACATTTACACACCAACATTGGAGTTAAGCCATCTCCTTACTGGATGATGTGGCCTCCTAACACAATTTGCACAACCACCAGAGTCGAGCCATCTCCTTGCGGGATGACATGGCCTCCTGCTTCCTTTTACACAAACACTGGAGTTGAGCGGCTGCAATTGCAGTTCATCCCTTCAATTGGGAGACCTCATCCTATTGAAGGGATGAACTCAGTTCCCCAGTGTAGAGGTTTTGGATTAGAGTGAACCATTCAACATAATTCTTCACATGAGTACAGATTTGTCTATCTTCCTCACCCAATTATTCTGACTGTGTCTTTGGTCACAGTAGGAGTACATGGGATTGTTCTGGTACTATCCTTGACTATCCCTTGTTCTCTTCTTATGGGGATGTTATTATCTTTGGATGGTGCTGGCCTGTGCCTTAGTTAGGGAAGTTGATTACGTGCAATAAACATCTTTTCGTACCAGATTTCAATTCCCGGAACGATAGATTGGTGATGATCCTCGTGGCATACCCAGATATCGGTGCAGGTCTTAATCCTTAATTTTTGGGTTTGATGTGAAGACTGTATGATCCTCATCCTACCCTCACATTGATGTTGGTACCCTGTGAGGAGGTTTTGATGTAGTTGACTTACCAAGTATGTTGTGCATTGCCCTAGCCTCTCTACACCTCACAATTTTCACTCTTGTGCATTACACAATCTACACATGGGCGAAGAGTATACCTGGTTCAGAAGTGGTGCAGTTCTACTCTTCTGATCTTCGGGTTTATGTCTCTCATTGTCAGGGATATCCTTCGGATGCTTTCGGGGTTACTTCTTTCGTTCCCATGCACCGGGTCCCTCCTCCTTTTCATTGTGGGATTCTAGCTAATCTTGTGAGAGAAGAAAAGTACCATATTAAAAGTTATAATTTTCCTACACTAAAAATGTATTTCTGACAGGTGCTTTCCTCTTCTCACACTTCCCATCCTTCCTCCCCACTTCTTCAGTACTCACACCTTCTGCCAAACATCAAAGTGAAGGTTCATTAGAGGAGTGTAGAGGGAGTCGCATGTGTCATGTGAGCATGTAAGTACCTTTCGGAAATATATTTTCAGAATAGGAAAATTATAACTTTTACCTCATCCCTTCAGAATTTGTTTTTTCAAATTTGGAACCAAAATCTTGTTAATCCTTATCTCCATTTGTGGCAAAACATAAATCTAATTGAGTAATGATCATTTGAGCCTAGATGTTCCCCAATCTCCACCCTATCAACCATTTCTTCATTAGAAGTTAACAATAAATCTAAAGTATCATTGTTCTTACTAGGTTACCTTACCAACTGGTTAAGACAACCATCCTGAACTGGTTTCTAAAAACTTGTCTCCTTCATAATTTCACTATAAATTTTCCCAATCCATATGCCTTAAATTAAAACCTCCCATAATTATAACTTCATTAACAACTGAATTCTTTATCTCACTGTAGAGTTTCTCATTAATTTCATCAGTTTCTTCTTGTTATGTGTAAAAAAATCCAACTAAAAGTCTTCTCTAATTCTTCTCGTTGCAGATACCTTCAACATGAACAGGATGTAACTCACACGTTACATATAAAGTACACTTTTTAGTACTTTATCCCAATTAAACAAGCTATAACCCTGTATTTCAAAGAAATTCCTGTCATCAAATTGTCTACATTTAAACAGGTTTCATTTCTCCCATTACATCAGAATCATTTATTCCAACCATTGCTATAACTGAACTCCAAACTTACTGACTCAACAACATAACCAAAATGCTAGAAAATTTACTTTACCCCCTACAATTCTCTCAAAACACAATAACTAAGATATAATTTTTAGGATTTTGTTTTTATTTAAAAGTGAAAAAAAAAAGCTCAGTAATTCATACATTAAGAAATTGGGATGAAATGTATTGATGAACCTGAGTTTTGCATAAGCTCCTTAAATCTACAAGGTTTGTCATAATAGCTACATTAAATACATTATTTTGCAGACACAACACAAAGGTGCTATATGCACACTCAGTGTTTTTTAAATTTACTGAAATGACAATGTATAAATATGTTTCAAAAACTTTTGAATCATATGATGCAAAACACTGAAACGTGGATGTTTTTTGCTGTATTCTCTATCCGTTAGATTTTTTGAGTGAAATTAATAAACCAGATGTTTGTAAGTATTAATAATGATATATTTGAATAACATATATATATTAGAGCTGGGGGAATAGTAGAATTTGCTAATTGATTAACCGTTGGGCTCAGTAGTTGATAACGTTCAACTACTTGGTTTTTCTCACAAGACTTGTTTCATTCCAATAATAAAAAAATAATAATAATTGGAAACACAAATTTCATTTAATTGATTATTTTTGTAAGTTGAAACACAAATCAATTAAGCTGAACAACCTTGAACTAAAATCAATAATGAGAAATTATAAGGTCAGTATTATGATGACTTGAATATATATATGTGTAGTTGGAATGATCGGAAATGCTAAGTTCCATTAGTTGATTATTTCTGTGACATCTACATAATCATAATTTTGATTAATCAGTTATTTTAAATAACACTAACTGAAATAAACAATGATCATGGGTAATACAATTAATTGTTCAGCTTTAATCAGCCTTTCCACTTGGAAAAAATTACTGCTGGTCACATTGACCACCTACTTATTATTTTACCAGTCACTACACAAAATAAATTGCCTGATACTTGTTCACTCGTAACTCCTAATAAATTGATAAACATATGCATACTAAAGGAAAAATTGCACATTGAAAAAAACCCTTCATTTGATAGATTTATTAATGAACAGCTATTACTTCTATATGTATCTATGTTGATGACATCAATTTGATCTCCAGCTCCTTGAATACTGTTTACATTACTCTAATTGGTCTTGTTGTTTTCCTGCATTTTCATTTTAACGTTTTATGATAATTTGCTAATGGACACCTGTGGAGGAATGGCAGTGTCATTGCCAGTAATTTTTCCTTCTCCAAACTCAAGTAGACTGAATTGTGGGTGGAAATGTATGATGCTGCTCTTTGGACTTGGAACTAATTATAAAAGGCAAGGTATATATGTCATTTGTTTTCAATGTATGTTTATATCTAAAGTAATATCTAGTTTCAATGTGTTATTTATAGTCTGAAGTAAAACATCACCTGTATCATTTGATATTTTATCCAAACATTATTTCACAAATAAGAGAAACAATTTTCTCAATACATAATTTACTGTAAAAATGAGTCTGGAACACTATCACATTAATCCTAATCCACTGCAATCAACATCACTACTTTCAAAGTATTATGTTTTAGCATCTTTGGGTTTTTGACAGTAAATAGTAAAATAGGAGGAGCCTATAGCTGACTACCTCCATTTACATGCTGACATGCAAATTTCTAAAAAGATTGATTTTATCTACATCAGACTGACTGGTAGCTTCTTTCTCTTCTGACTGATATTCACAGGTTAATAGAAACACTGTGTGATATATTCTAATATATATATATATATATATATATATTTGGAAATAGGAAAAAATATTAAAATTTTAACAGAAAGTAGAGAGCATTGGTTATTCATAGAATTGGTATAAGAAGTATCTAAAACAAAATAAATGCTGCAATAAAAAGTACACAGACAAGTGAGGTGATACTAGTTGGATAGGTTTTAAAATGATTTTGAATCCCTACTTTGGTTGGAAAGTTTATTTTGTGAACACTTAAAAATTTCAAATTTTACAAAATCTGTTTTATTTTTGGATAGGATGCTTCATATCCATAGGTCTGTTTAGTCAGAATGCTGCATATTCATGAATACAGTGCCACTGGCAGCTCAATTTTGTCAGGAATAGCAGATACCATATTTTACATGTACACTCTTTGTTTATATGTATTTGTTCATGTTTTTAACATATTGTGATCAGGAGTTAACAGTGCAGCACTTGGAATATCCCATGCACAAACTGATAAAAACATTATGGTTAATATTAATGCTTTCCTGATTAAATTGGTATTTAATATATATATATAAATAAAATAGTTTAAAGCTTCTTGTAATTGATATGTTTATATATTCTTCCTAGAGCTAGCAGTTAAACTTTATTGGGCTCTTATTGTATACAATGGCAATGTTATAAAATTGTTTCAATAACTTAAATATGTTTGTTACTGGGTGTGTGTAATTGAAAGTTTGAGAATTAAAGAAGTATATATATAGCTTGGTTCTGAGCTTTAGGGGTATGCATTTTAAAATTTGTGTGTTTGTGTGTGTGTGCTAGACTTCCACACTTCAGAATTTCCAAGAACTTGCATGGCTTCTTAGAAATCTTCGTAGTGTTTTTCTAGCATTAGGGTGAATGACGTGGAAAAATAATAATACTTGTCCATTGGGCTAAGTTTAATGATAGAAGTTTTGGCCCTCAGACAAATCTTGTTGTCTAGAAGATTGAGTGATATAAATTCCACCCCTCTGACAACACTTATAAGCTGTAATGGCTGGAGACGGCTTAAATTTTTCTTCATTACCCATTTAAGCCGTCTCCAGCCATTATTAGTCTCAAAGTGGGTTCCTCATCATCGAACTTATAAGCTGTAACTGAACAATACCGGTCCAAGGTTAATCTGAGCTCTTTGTAACATTGTTTTGGTATTGTATTCATGAATATGCAGTATTCTGACTAAACAGACCTATGGATAGGAACCATCCTACCCAAAATAAACTAGATTTTGTCAGGTAAATGAGTTGGTCATCAACTGTGAATAATTGTTGCTATGACTGTATGTAAACCATTCAATCAAGTTGATCAGATGTTTCGTCAATAAAACTATAATGGTTCTATACCAAATTGTAATCTCGTCACCTTGTATGAGTACAAAAGGAAAAGACATGTGAAGATTGCACAAGTTAAAATATCTAAAATGTGGAATTAAATTGGATATTGCTTGATACTCTCTCATTGTGAGAGCAGTTTTAAAATGAACTCTAATGGGGTGTGAGTTGGCATCATGCACAAAGAAACTTAAATGACAAAAAAATATATGTAAAATATGAAAATTATGATAAAAAAATCAAGGAATACTTTGTCATAGTTATTTATGGATTGCAGTTACTAATGCTATTAATGAAATACCTCAGTGGTCAATACTTAGGATTTTGCTTTTTTCCTATTTATGTTAATACAATAATAACCCACAAAGAACAAAAGGGCTTTTTGTCCTTCAAGGCCTAGCACACCCACCCTTAGGGAAGTAAAATTTTAAAACTACCTTATTTTTTAAAGTTATCATCAATTCTCTTATACTCCTGTAAAGTGATGGTTTCCACTACTGCCAACAGCAACTCATTCGATTTATCACTCTCTTTGTTAGAAGCAGAAAACTGTCTTAACTGTTATTTATCCAAACTTGTCCTCTCTTCATATTATGATATACATCCCACAGTTAATCTTGTAAATATGGATAAGATCATCTCTTACCATTGTTTTATAAAGATAGGAGCATAACTAGTAAACTAATAAAGTTTGTAGATGACATTAAAACTATTGGATATTTCTAGCTGTATTGAGGCATTACAGAATTTGATTAATTGGTAAGTTCAGCAAATATTTGACAAATGACCTTTAATTACAATAAGTGCAAGGTAATGCATTTAGGCTATCATAATTTGGATCACATACTTAATATAGATGGGAACCCAAACAATAGCATAAATGAAGAAAAGGAACTTGGTAAAATGGAGTACAAGTCACTCGAGCCAACAACGTTGTGTCAGTAGCTAGAAATAAAGCTAATAGATATGTATGTATGTATAAGAATATTTATTACAAGGCAAGAGGGGGTAATTATACATATCATTAGCTAGACTACCTCACTCGGAATACTGTATACAGTTTTGGTCTCCTTATCTAAGAAATAATATTAGTTTATTGGAAAGTATTTTGAGGAGGACTACTAGGATAATTCCAGGGATGAAATGTTTATCTTGTATAGGTTAAGATCTCTCTATTTTTTGTCCCCTGGTGGGACAACGATAAGTCTTTGGAGTTACAATGCTAGAATCAGGGGTTCAATTTCCCCTGGTGGACACAAAAGATAGCCGGATGTGGTTTTGCTGTAAGAAAACACACACACACTCTTATTTTCTCTTCAGTAAAGAAGAAGAAGAAACAATCATATTGAAGTCTAAGAGAAGAATAAATGATTTCCTGAAAGTAAATGGTGTATTTAAAATTTTTCTAAAAAGGTTTGTGTGCAAGTACAGCCTTGAATAAACCAAATAGTTTCTTGTTGTCTATAGATAATGTTAAGTAAATCTGACAATATTTGACTTTAGAGTAGTTTAACATCTGAGCTCATTCTGAGATGATGACTTACCTCTTTTCACACTTTAGCTATATTTTTCGTGTGTTTGCATGAGCGTCTTGCACAATACTAGCCTTGAAGTAACTCCCACCTAATTTAACATGATTTAATGTGAATTACGCTGGTGCATGATGATATTATCATGTGGCAAAGCTCTCCACCAGTATGAATGTAACACAACTTCCATGTGCTATAATGCCCCCTATGCACTTGCACCCATGATATCTTTATTCTTCTTCTTGACATTTTATTGAACAGGCATGTTTAAATTTCTCATCTGAGTTCAACTTATGTAGACTTGCATCGTTAACCTTTGATTTTCATTTTCTTTTGTTTCAAAAGCTATAATTTTTATCATGAATTCTGAAGTGGTGGTGACTTGTACTTATCCTATGTGAGTGATGTTGTTCACACTCAGGCCTTATATCTATTATGGCTTCTAGAGTCTTGCTAACTGTCAAGATCTTTGCAGCCATTGTTCAACATATTGTGAATGACCCCAGACTTACTGGCCCTCTTACTCCTGTCCTATTTGCTGAATTTCTTTCTCTTTGTTCAGGAATGACCTATTCAGCTATGACCTTAACCTTCCAGCCTCTTTCTCAATTTCATTTTCAGGTATGTTCCTTTCCTTATCTTTTGACTGGGTTCCTTATTATTACTTGTTTTTTATTCACTGGTCCAAGATAATGATTTGCTTTTACTTATTCAGATAACTTCATCTGCTAAAGTGTGCTCAGTGCACTTTAAAGCTGGCAATTTGAAACGGAGCATTTGTAGGAAAGGACTGATAGTTAAAAGTGCCATTCCATGAATTTTTACTTGGACAGAAGAGAAAATGTCACAGAAACCTCCAAGAGAATGATCTACTTGTACTGAAACTGTAATGCAAAATCTCCAAAATAGGTAACTCAATAACTTGTCTATATATATGCATACATAGCCCAATAGCTAAACAACAAGTGTAGCAGTTTAAATTATTATTATTCGTAGTAGTAGTATATTTCACAATATACTATGTCTTACAATGTACTCCCAACTTTGTCATATTATTATTGCAGTTTTAGACGATGTTCATTTGGATGTTGTTTGCTCAGAACTCTGATCACATTACCTGTTAATTCTATTCACTATATTATTTGCATTATTTTTCAGTCAAATGGAGATCTATATAAGAAGTTCCAGATCTAGATCATGACTACAAGAAATGTGCAGAGTCATTGCTGAAGGAACAGCTGAACGAACCATTGAAGCACATGGAACATCTAGAGAAGGAGAATCAACACCTTTGATCACTTCAGTTTGGGATCAACAGTTTTAGCTCTGATCCGAGCCTGATAACATTTTATACTGGCTTTTGATCTTATGATATGTTTTATGCTACTTAAATGGTCACAGTTCCAGAGGCAGAAATCAGGAATAGCACTCAACATATGAGATGCTCTTAAACATAAACATCTTTGTCCCATAGACTAGTTTTTTTTTATTCATGTGTCGATGTAAAGCTGGGTTATTTGAGAAGAATGTCGCTGAGAGATTTCTTGTCAGTGCGTCTACTGTAAGTAGCGTAATTATAACCTGGACAAACTACTTGTATCATGTCCTTGCTGCATTGCCTGTATGGTCATCAAGGGAGAAGGTAGACAGATATATGCCAGATTGCTTCAAGGAAGCATATCTTTGAACAAGGTTAATCTAAGACTGCACAGAAATAAAATGCCAAACACCATTTGCCTTGCACCTAAACAGTCAACTATGTTCATACTGGTGCAGTATCCTTGAACTTATAGAAGAACATGATGTAGTTGTGGCTGACAAAGGTTTTACAATACAAAACCTTTTATGTACTAGGAAAGTGCGACTTTGAACATCCCTCCATTTTTAGCTGATAAGCATAGTCAGTTTCAATAGCAAGAGGTTGAACAGACAAAGAGTATTGCTAGGGTCAAAATTCATGTGGAGAGAGCGATAAGGAGAGTAAAGGAATATTACATCTTTGATAGTATTATACCACTCAGCCTTGCAGGAACAATCTACCAGATATGGAAAGTGTACTCTCTGTTAACCAACTTTAGGAGACCTCTCTTTTAGCTCACCAGCTGGAAGCTGGGGAGTTATTGGGATGATGTGATATTTGTTTCAACTTTATTGGGATTACCAAAATACTAAAAAATCTCCAAAACAATTTTAATTTGGTATGGAGCTTTCTTGTAACAAGTTTTACCAAGATTGTTCAATGTTTGAAAAAATTCATTTTTTAGAGGTTGAGAAATCCCCATTAACCTACTAGATGGTGCAAAATAGAATTTAATGCAAGTGTATTGTTATTATTATTCTGATTTTAAATGTGAGATATCAATGTGTAGTAAATATTTCTATGAGTGGATCCAGGTCTAAGCGATTTGTAGTGTTTGTGTGAAAAAAAAAATTAATTCTATCAATTTATATCTGCTGCATTACATATTATTTTACAAATTACTTTTAAAGCCAGTGGGCTATCAGGGCCATTGGTCCTATTTTTAGCTTTTGTTAGATAGTGCTATATTTACTTTCATCATGAAGGCATGTAAGAAATTTAGCTCTGCCAACTCTAACCCTTGCAGTACAAGTACAATGTACTTTGTTGTAGTTGACATCATAAATCATGATGCACTCTTCATTGGATTCAAAGTAAACAGTATTAATATTGTATGCATTTTGACAGAAATCAGTTGGTGACACATTTAATGAAATGTTTGAAGCATACCACCTTGCATGAATTTTAGAAGACTACTTCAAATATGTAAGGAAATTTTAACTATATAAGCTTAATGAAAGCGTGACTTTATTACAGTTTTGTAATTTGTATTTATTCTACATCATATCAACATGACATGTTTAACACATTTTGTATTGTGTTTCCCAGTGTGGTAATAAATTTTGAAAATATCTAACAATAGTAAAGAAAATAATTAAATTTTTTCCTTTTCCTCATCTTATTAAAGAAAGAAAAGAAAATACAGTAAAAACCTGTGTTTTAAGACCACTGTGATGTGATCACCACCTGTGCTTAAAAACATAATTCACATGCCCTATACCCTCCATGTTGAATTACCTCTCATTTAATTTCACTTTTGGCTGATATTAGGGGCAGTCTTAAAACATGGGTTTTACTGTAATACTGTAAAATAAGAAATTTGTATGCCTGTTTTATTTTGCTGATTTAGCTTTTTTTCTCAATCCGCAACATTTATTATGTGTATGACAATGTGGAACAAATACCAATCTGCAAATTAACTTGTGCTAATTCACTAAATATCAAAACCACAAAATAAAACACCCACAAAAATTTATTTTTTACAGTCCAAACATACAATTACAAAAAAAATTTGATAATTATTATTTTTACTTGTGCAAACAAAGTAAGAAATGTTGAAAATAGAACTTGTCCGATTTCTCCTTCATATCCTGCAAAAAACATCTGATCAGATGTTATCCTTTTGATTATGAAATCATCATTGTAAAGAATCATAAAGTCACATCACTTAAAGCCTGTTAGTCCCAACTGTCCCATGATCTGATGATAATATTCATGAGTTCTATGGAGATAAAATTCCACATCTTCAGATACATGCTTCAGACAAGAACATTCTTTATAAGAACCTTTCTGTGGACATTTGATTTTAAGAAGTTCCCATTTTTTGGTCATTTGGAGGCAATGTATCATACACAAAGCGATCTGGAGAGCACCCAAGATATGGAGCTGATGGATTAATCACAAATCCAATGCTATATACACTTATCCATTTGTTTTTGACATAAAACTTTGCAGCTTTCAGTTCCAACTCCAAAACTCTTTGCATTGTACTTGTCTGGATTAATTTGCCAATGATTAACCTCTTTGCAAAATATTCAAAAAGTGTTTTCCATGAACAGACATTTTTGAAGTTAAATGCTGTGAGGTGAGAAGCTCAAATTTATTTCCTTTCTGGGCATTCACTTTGTTGATGGGTTGATGCCTCATTGTCATCCGATTCCACAAAAGTACAGGAAAGCCCTTTATACAAAGATCTAAGTTCCATAATAAGATTGTCAAATCATACTGTTGAACAAGTACAGGTTTTGGGCAGAGTGGACATTCTGGAGTGTCTGCAACATTGATGATAGCATCCTGTGGATCAATGATATGCTGCTGGTGAATGAGTATACTGCCTGATGGTACTGCTCCAACCTTGCTAGGGACTGGCACTGGCCATTCATGAGGAAGAAACTGCAATACCTGGGGTTTGAATACCTTGTGTGGACAACATCTGAGACAGGCTTTTCTTATATTTTCTGACTGGGTTGTATAGTATAGATGATATCCCTATAAAAGAAAAAACTGATAAATAATATTATTTCATAATAAAGTTCTTGAATTGCTGCTTCTAAATGATAAATATGTGAAGAATGATTGTGTCTGTCAAATTTTGCAACACCAACAACCCTCTTCTCCCACCTCAAGAGACAGATTGAACTCAAAATACTTTTCTGCCTGTGACAGTTCTTTGTTTCTTTCTTGATGATGCAGGCAGTTTCATCTTGAACATTTACATGTTAGGTATAGGAACAGCCTTGATCCATTGGGTTCGTGGAGGGACATTCCACTGCTAAGGAGCTGTTCTCTTTGAGGCAATGGGTGGTACAACTTTGATGCCAAGGTTCTGTAAATGGACTAACTGATACAACAGATTGAGAGAATAGTTGCAGGTTCCCTTTCCTGCTGTACAAGTGCAGCTGCTTGTAACATCCATATCTTTTGTTATATACATCTGTAACAAATATTTTATCGATTGCATTGCAAATAATTTGAACAAAGAATAAAAACAAAATCAACAAATCATAGTAATAAATTTCAAAACAGCAAAAAGGTGATGATTGTAAAAGGGTGTTATGGATGGATGAGTCCAAGTTTGAAATATTTGATTCAAAGAAAGGTGAAAAATACTTATCTCAATGCATAGCACCTACCATGAAGCATGGGGAAGGTAGTGTGATAGTTTGGGGGTGATTTTCTGCTTAGGAACAGGAAATATTTGCAAAATAGATGGAATAATGGACCAGTGCAAGTACCATCAGATTCTGATCCTCATGGTATACCCAGTGGTTTGAGTATTATTGGTAATGGATTTTACTACCAAGAAGATAATGACCTCAAACATTCATTCAACCTATGCAGAAATTTCTTAGCTATGAAAGAAGCTGTTGGAGTCATTCAAATGATTCACTGGCCACCACAGAGCTTTGATCCCAACCCAATTGAGCAGATCTGGGATTTGATAGATCAAAAACTTGACAAATCAAAGGCTACTTCCAAAGAAACTTTATGGGAGTGTATTAGAGACATTTGGAGTAAAATCCCAAAGGACACTTTGATTAAATATGTTGCAACAATGCCTGCAGTTATTAAAGCAAAAGGGGGGAACACACACACAATATTAACTGTTTGCTGAACTCAAGCACTTCCACTGAGTTTCTGTTGTACTAAATATGATGATTAATAAAATTTTAATGTTTCACCTGTGATTTACCTTCCATTGTTCTATGAAAGTAGCCTTAAATCAAATTTGTAACTTTGTCCTAACACTTTTGCACAGTACTTATTATATATATATATATATTTTTTTTTTCTTCTCACCTCAGTTTCCTTTAGTGGATCATTCTTTTTCATGGAAGGGAACATCTGGATCTAATCGAAACCTTCTTGGCATTTCTCACTAAATTAAAGGAACATAATTACGTGTGTGTTAGTATAGTAGTTTTGTTGTAATAAAACATTTAGACCCATATTACAGCTTTAAACACAAACTGTTGACACCTGTTCAATCATGATGTTTCAAACTTCAGATTTTAATTAGGAGCAATGATATAGATCTATTAAGGTACTCACACCTTGCAAATGAAAATGAAAAATCAAACATAAGTTCTCTAACAGCTGAAGTATAGATCTACATGCATGTGTTATTGAACAGGTGGTTACACAATGTGAGAAACGAGAAATGAATCCTTTACCTTCAACATTGTAAAAAAAAAAGTAAAATCCCTTGTTAGCATTTTTCTGGGACTTCAGCCATCTCATTCACCCATTTTTCAATACATGTGTACATTATAAGTGACAGCTTTGTCAAATTTGTCATCCATGGTAAGAGTTTTGCTGAAACATCTGACACGTTGCTGCCAGCAGTGCTTGGGTTAACAGCCTCCTTTTTGTTTCTAAATGGCCGCTCCATGATAGAGGAGTGTTCCCCTATTCACCTCCTTTTTTTT
>NW_013668035.1:69360-94314 GCF_000517525.1 Limulus polyphemus | reverse complement strand
TTATAACCAAATTTTTTAAATATATCTTTTAAAAAACAGTTAATTTAAATAAAATATCAAATAGCAACAATAATAAACAATAAAATAATGATTATTTATAACATGTTCAAAGATTATGATTCCAAAATGTTAGGTGTTTCCATTATTTTTTCCAACTCCTGTATGTTCTCATTCTACCCATTCCTATGACACAAGGAGCTCATTTGCCTCTTTCCCCCTTATATTCCAGACAAAGAGTATATCCTAGTTAAGACAAGATGTGATCTTCCGCAGGTGTGTGCCTATGAAACCCCTGCCATTGTGTGTCACTTTCCTTTGGCTTCCCTTTGAGCATTTTCTGTAAAGAGCTCATCAAGGTAATATTTTCACCCGACCTCCCACTATGTGTGAGGATAAGTTATTGTCTTGGAAGTTAACATTTTCCTAATCTGTAAATGTACTTCTGATAGATACACCTCTTCACACATATTGTTGCGTCAGCGAGATCACGTGACTAGTATCACGCCACCCCTTTCTAGAAATATCCTGTTCCTTCAAGAATGCCCTAGCATTTACTAGATATGTGTTAGTCTTGTATATATAAGACGTTCACAACGTGACGGGACAACAGTGTAATGAGTAATTGAACTGCAGTCAGAGAGAATATTGTTAAGCATGTGAGAAATTCGTTGAGAATT
Organism: Limulus polyphemus; assembly: GCF_000517525.1. Lineage (NCBI taxonomy): Eukaryota > Metazoa > Arthropoda > Merostomata > Xiphosura > Limulidae > Limulus > Limulus polyphemus. The sequence continues at coordinate 93,637 of NW_013668035.1, read as the reverse complement.
ATAGTGCAACTTTTGAAATTAAGTGTATCGCAAAGTTATATTCAGAAAGAATAAACCAGTTTTATTTAAGAAAGGACTTGTGTCTCTAAAGTTTCGTTGGAACGAAGTTACGGAAAATTAACTAACGACTAGAGGCGTAACAATATTCTCACTCATTTTCCCCCACCTCCAGTGCACATTGTGTCTTGCTTCATCAAAGAATGAATACAAAGGCATAGGGGGAGTTATTGTATAATGAGGTTGTGTCTCCCTCCTATTGGTGGAGGGCTTTTGTTGCATGATGACATCATCATCTGCCTGTTCAATTCATGTTAAATTGCATGAAATCAGGTGAGAGTTGCCTCAAGGCTAGTGGTATGCAAATCTCAGGCAAAGACACAAGGAAGATAAATAAATTGTGTGGAGAGAGGTTAGTATCTATTGGAAGTATATATCAGATTAGAAAAATGTTAAGTTTACAATTACATTACTTTTTAACTAATTTCTCAGATAGTACAACAAAAGACCAATGTTTATAAAGGTAAGGCAAACCACAACTAGGAGTGTAATGATGCATTGAACTATTGATAGATTGTGATTGTGAACCATAATCAATGCATCAGTGGTAAATTTTAGAATTTTTAAGTTACCAATAGTACTCTCAACTATCGATTTTTTCAGTAGATAAAAAACTTGATTATTTTCCCCATTGCTTGTTTTATTTTAGCCATTTTTCAATAATTTCCCTTTGTTTTCAACTCTTTTTGGAGTCTACACTCACCAGTAAACCTAACGGCTCATGTATTACATCTGCCATTAGCAGTGTTGCTCATGAAATAGACGAAGCTCACATTGGAGAATTAATGATTAATATATTTCCAAGTTTACTATGTGTATCTTCATGAGAATTGGAAATCTTTTAGTAAATGTGAAAAGTGTGTTGTGTAAAAAAAACAACAACATTTCTTTAATTATAATACTTGCATGAAACGTAAATTTCATGATTGGGACAACTTATACTTATTTTCCATATTTTATTTGCATAATCTCTAGAACTTCCTAAGTGGACATCAAAAGTTTTTTTTTAGCAACGTATATCAGGCCTTGACAAATCCCAGGCACCAAGTTATCATGGCAACTAAAAATTTCATTGTGGTGCCTAGTATTTTCTCCCATTTTATTCATGCTTAGGGCTGTGCTAAACAGAACTCAAATCTAGAAAAGTTCTGGGCTCTTGGAATTCTGGAGCTATTTTTGCATTCTTCGAATCCTAAATTGAATTTTGTTTCTAGGATTTTAATGGTAGATTCAGCACTTCATGTTTTTTCAGGAATGAAGCTCTGCAGTTGCACAACACGTTACTAATTTTGCACCTTTTTTTTTCTTTCTCTCACTTCAACTAATCAGTGTGCATGTTTACACTCAGGCAGGACTAAAGACTAATGGTTGTTTATATCATGATTGTTATCATGCACTCATTGCTGTGAAAGGAAATAAATATACATTGCCCCCATTTCCTGGTACAAACAGTAGTGAAGCTAGGTTAGACACACCTGGCTCTCGAGTTTTTGGGCTGACTTCTAGGTCTGAAAGTATGTGTCTAGGCCTGATGTATATTTTATCTGTAGATTTCTCTACACAAACAACATACTTAATTCCAGGGTCATTACAGACATTATCCAAGAATAATCCAATGGACTAACACAGTTATTTCCTTTTCTGTATTGGCCATGAAGTTATAAATTACTTATATTAACAGTTTAAACCTCTATTTTTTATTAACCATGGTTTCTGTTTTGTTTTTATTTTGCTATATGGAGTAGCAATCCCACTCCTCAGACAATAAAGCAATAAAACATATTTTGAACCATTACACTTTTTCAGCAAGCATAACACCTGCTCTGAAAAACATGTTACATAATTTTATTTTATTTTACCTCAATTTAGACAAGTAGAAAAATAGCATATGTTCAGTAAACAAATTTATAATTGTGTAATCAAACTGACCTGCATAATACAAATTTGTAACTAATGTAATGGTATTTTGTTAAATACAATGAAATTTCAATTACCATGTATTACAACATATAATAAAATGACTTATTAATGATAAATCTGTTAATTAACTCTCAAAATACTTGTATATGTTATATTGAATTTATTGTCCAATACTAGCTATTCAGTGTTAGATATACTCAACTGTTTCATTTAGATTTAATATGAGAGTTATGATTTAGATAGTTACATAGAATGAGTGTTAAAATTAGTGTTTTTAGAAGCGATAGTTTATTGCACATTTGTTTATGTAACTGTTTACAAATCATTTGCTTTGTAGTTAAATTGTTGTTAATTGACTTCACGCTACTAAAAACTGAATTTTTCTCGTTGCTTTACGTGAGTATTGTTATGTCGTGGCATAACGTCTTGCAGTTTGTAGAAAGTTGTAGGCCTCAGGCAATATATATAGGTGACCAAGTTAGTGTAAGTTAAGTTAGTAAAAGTTAAGTTAAATTGTGTGTCAACTTAGTGAGTTTTACAGCTTGTATTGTAATAAAACAGAATAATTTGTCTTGTCAAAGCGTGTTCTAAAATAATTGAACCTGCCTGTGTGGAATTTGAGTTTGATGAAAAGGAGTCAATTATTTAAAACTCTGGATATAATTGTAATAACCAATAGTGCAATGAATTTTTACTCATACATTTGACTTATTTTGAATATATTATTTAAAAACAAGTGGATTGTTTGCTGTCTGTTTATTCTTAAAATTTATCAAGTCACAGGTACCTACTGTAAAGAATCCAAGTCCTATAAAATCATAACATCAGTACTGTTGCAATAGTATTGAAATAGTCAAAAAATGCCTTAATAGTCACCCCTAACCACAAGAAGTGTTCGGATATATATTATCCGACATTGGAGATCTGTTATCAGCCAATCAATAGTCAACTTTGCAGTGTAGGTGCAACCATTTTGTGTACTACATTACAGAACCATTTTTGCAGGAAGAAACTGTTGCTTTGTTATTGCTAAAGTTAAAATAAAGTGAAACATAGTAAAAATAACATAATTAATTTTTTATTTCTATACTTAACCATTCTAAAAGAGAAGTAAACTGCTGTGACAGCTTTTTTTTACCAAACTTATCAACCAATACTAGGATTTTACAGTTGAATGCCTTATTTTGAAATTGAACTTCAATTTACTTTCACACTTGACTTCAACATTCAACATGTCAGAAGTTTTTTTTGAATCCGCATTGGAAACTTCTAAATCAACTTCAGTTGTTAATTCCATGCTGGATGAAATAACTGAAAATGTCACAATGAAAACCAAAAACATACAAGTAAGTGTCCATTTTAAGATTGTCGCATCACAAATAAAAAAAACAAAATTCCTGAAAAATTTATTTCTCCTTTCTTATCATCAAAATTAAAAGAAACTAGTGATTCCTGGCTTTATTACGAATTTAAAAGGTGAATAAAGCAATGGATCAATCTGGTGCACACCATACATACTTATATAGATAGAAAGAGAGAGAGAGAGTGAAATGAATCAATGGGGTGGGATGTGAGCGACAGCTAGAAAATAATATTGCAAGTTAGAATAGGAACATTACATTATGGCTAGAATAATATAATATTAATTATATAATAGTATAAGTTGTAATTAGTGGTCTAACCCATGAAAATGTAGAGCAACAATAACTTGCCATCATTATAAAAAAACTATCATTGCAAATGAAATTCTGAAGCATCAAGAAATAAGCTACTTTTCACAACACACTTATGCAACTTGGTAAATTTTTTAGGTTGTGGTACAGACCTTGGCAGTGCGATTAAAGGTTGGATAAAACAACACTTATGACTAGAGATTATTATCAAAACAGATGGACTCAAATCCATTTTTTGCCACCAGTGTAAAGTTCTTGGAAAGAAGAATGTGATGGTCACTACTGGCTCTCTTTATATTCAGGTTTCTACAATTAAAAGTCACAAATGCAGCAGTCACCACTTAAATGCAGTAAGAATGAGTGTATGAAGAAAAAAAAGTATGGAATACATTGACAGTGATGATGAATTTGAAGATGAGGATTGTACATCTGAGTATAAAGTGAATTAGTCTGATAAATTAGTATTTCAAACAATTTTTTTTTTATGTAGAGTTAGAGCCTCTAAGTAAAACCATAAATAAACTACTAGATTTCACTCCCTGTATGGTTTGAAAACTGAAGTGAAAGATTTAAGTTGGACTTCAATTAATAAAATGCAGAAGGTCATATAAAACTTTTTACATAAGAACAATGTGAAATGTCTCCAAAGATGCAACTTTTATGGTGTTATTATAGATGTAATCCGAACTTGAAAAAAAGCTAATCATTGGTGTAAAATATGATCATGAAGGCAATGTCGATACATCCTATCTAGGGATTGTAAAGCTTGATGATGGCAAAACCCACACAATACTCAACATTTGAAGGATACCTTTGATAAATTAGGAGTAGACAAAAAAATAGTAAGTTTATGTACAGATGGAGCTGCTACTGTATTAGGTTACAGAGCTGGTGTAGGTGTACAAATACAGTCAAAGTTCTACCCATTTGTCTCAGTTGAGACTATCAGTGATCTTATTTATAATGAGATGGAGACATATGTTCAGATCTGTGGTGGTCCTCTGGGGGACTCTGAGGCTGTATTTATGAGCTATCCTCAACATTTTGGAAATACTTTAGATTATTCACTTTTTCCAGTGTCTTCTTTCAATTTATTGGATTTTCAGCCCCACTGTGTGTTAGTGGTAAGTTTATGGGCTCGCAGCACCAGATTTTCATTCCCTAGGGTGGACGTGGCAATGGTACATACTTACTCTGCTGTAACAAAACATCTTACTTTACCACAGTCTTTAAATGACCTATAAAAAACGATAAGGAGGTCACATTTGAACAAGCTGCCTTTGATTTGTTTTTCGTCTGTTGGTTCTTCGAGTATGTGATGTTTTGGGCTTTTCCCCAGTTGCTTTTGAGCCTGCAACTTAATTGATGGCTGAAAGGTCTGGGAGCATATTTTTTGCTTTTGTACTTTTCCCATACACGGAAATTGTGGTTCATGCTGGAAGGTTTACTTCTTAGTTACATGAAGGGATAGTTAGGCCTTATCCAACACACTGTCGAAACTTTGTTATTTTGCCTAGCACCATGTGGAGGCATTTTTCCGACTCAAATAATATCTACTTCTTGAATTTTGAGGTTTTAAAGCAGAATTTGTAGTTCACCTACATAGGTCTACGTCCCATGATGGGACAAACTAAGACTACAGACTACAATTCAACTTCATCATTTTGTTTCTGTTCACTTCACTTTGTTAGAAGACTCTCAGGATCACCATTTTCATTGAGGACAAGATCAATCCATTGTTAGCATGCACATTGGTTCAATTTTCGGCTTCTACATTCCTCTCAGTTGTTGTTGGAGTCTCGAATTTCATTGGCTCCTACAGGGGGGGGGGGCGGAATGGTCAGGTGGTTAGGGCACTCAACCTGCAATCTGAGGGTAGCGGGTTCGAATCCCTGTCCTACCAAACATGCTCGCCCTTTCAGTGATGGTCATTTCCACTATTTATTCGTAAAACAGTAGCCCAAGAGTGGCGGTGGGTAGTGCTGACTAGCTGCCTTCCCGCTAGTCTTACACTGCTAAATTAGGAATAGCTAGTGCAGATAGCATCGTGTAGCTTTGCACGAAATCCATAACAAACAAACAAACCTACAGAATAGATTCTGACTATATCCAAGGTTTTGACTGTTTTATCGGATCACCAGTAGCTTCAGTGATTATTGTGTATCTTCAGGAGCTGTGGGGGCTCAGTTCCAAGAATTATTGGTTGTGTGGTAATCTTAACCATTGGTTCAGAAGCTCTGCAGGTCCTTGGGTCACAACTGATCATTCAGTTCACATCTTCCCCACTATTATCCATCCAACCTGTAGGGTTTCTGTTTCATCAGGAGTTGGAACTTAGTCAGAGGATTATCTGGGGGTAGTGAAAGAGTCTGGCTAGTTCTTCAGAGTTTTTATTCCTGTTAGTCATTGGGCTTATGAAGACAGGAGATTGGTGTCAAGTCATTGATCTTCCTTGTCCATATGAATGCCTAGATTCTTTAAGATTCACAAGTTAATCATTCTTCAATCTGTGTTAAATTTTTTACTTTGTTTTTTAACTTGGTTGTTGTCTTTTGGGCTTCTTCAGGAGAAGGTTTGTCTGCTTCGGTGTTGCTTACTTTCTCATTGTGATTCTGGTGGTTTGGTACACATCACTCTATGACTACAGGTTGGGATCTTATCAAAAGTATATATATATATAACATTGCAATCCAATTGCCCTAGCCACCAACATGGGATATAGGGATCAAGACCCCTTGGTCCTTAAATCTCATGTCCCTATATCCCAACTCTGAGTCGTGGAACCACGGCTATCTGCTTGGGGCTGGCCTACAATGATGATCACTCATGTATAATTCTATCCTTGATAAAGGAACTAAGTTCAGGATGAAGAGCATACCTGTTCTGAATTTACTGCAGTTCCTGCACTCGGGTACCACTCTTATCTTGGTACACCCATGATCTATGCAGATGCATTCTATATGGATAATGCCCTCACTGGCCCCTCCACCTTCTCAGTGTGGGATTCTATCTGTAACGAGCACCAGAGGTAAGTATGTTTTGGAAGTTAACATTTTCCTAAATTGAAAATGTATTTCCGATAACGCTTACCTCCGCTGACACTCTCCCACCCTTCATTCCAGTAGGAGCCGGTGTAAGAGACTGGGATGGCAACAGTCCCAAAAAAGTGTTTTTAAATTATCTGAATGAAGTGCTTATATACAGTACCAGGATAGAGGACACAGTGATGTACACTTACAATATCACAAGACAATTATTGCCAAGGGCAACTTAGTGGGGTATAAAAGACTGGAGCAAGCAAAAAAAAAATCAGACTAATAGATGAGCAAAGAAGAAACCCTGGGAGTCAAGTAATAGCTATAAGTGTCAGCAGAGGTAAGTATTATTGGAAATAAATTTTCAATTGAGGAAAATGTTAACTTTATTATTTTTTATCATAAAGATTATTTCCTGCTGTTAGCTTACTCTATTGATTTAGAACCTAAATGTACTAAGCTGGCCAACATAAGTACAACCTTTACCACAGTGTGTCATAACAGCCTAAATAATTGAAACTTTTACCACAGTTTGGACACACAGTGGTAGTTAGAATATTTAAATAGATCTAATTTCACCCTCCATTATTTAACTAATTTTGTATTTATTATTTAATTATAATGATTATTTTGCATTGTTAACTTAGTACCTGATGACACTAGGAATAGCCTTCTGGGCTTGCTGAACTATTGGGTTTATGGCCACAAATATTGTGAGCACCAAGGGTACCCAACTGATGAAACAATGGATTCTAATTATTATGAGTAATATAACATGAACATTGTATTTAATAAGCTATACTCATTACTAGATATGGTTTTTCAGTTCTTAACTATGTAGGTAGCTTCATCAGAAGTTAATTGTATGGAAATCAAAGTAAAAGTAACAAATGTATAGGCCAATTACTTCCCTAAAGCAAAATTCATGTGCTTGTATGGAACGTAGTGATAGTCAATAACATCGTAAATGTTTAATATTACATATTTACAAGTTACGTTAGCAATAAATCGAGTACAAATCAGAGAATATACTTTCAAGTTAATGGTATGGGAAGGATCCCATAGTTTTTTTTTTTGCAATGTACATTTATTAATTTTATTATTACTGTGTTTGTATATATTTGTTTTCATTTTTCTGTACACTAACAATGATTTTTGTTAACACTAAAATCTTCTAGCATTTTTTTGTTTATTGGTTATAACTACCACAGTTTTTTTTTCAATACAATAATAATAATTTATTTTAACAGTAAGGTTCTTTGCATTTGAAGAGTATTGTGTCAAGAGCTCTAGGTCATGGAAATCCAACATTTTGGGTTTATCCCTTTGAAAACAGTCCGTTACACAGTTGAGGGTGCATCTGCCATTTTGGCATGTCAAATGTGTATTTCTTGAATATGCCTGATTTTAACAAAAGAGTCTTTATGACATGATTTGAATAAAAAGTAACAAAGGATGGATTATTAATATAAGTAAAAATTTTATCTTGCTTTATTTTATGCAATTTTTCAGACAGATGCCCTTTGTCAGGCAGTAAATACCATGTTACGTAGAAACTAGGCTAAGAAACATCTTTGAAGGGTTATAGTGTATAGAGGTTCTAATTGCACATATTCCACATGAAGCACATTAACAAAAATATTGTTTGAGGAAAACATTGTTCAGCTTTTTTCTTAAATAGTATTAACATTTAGCAAGAAAATGAAAACTTATAATTAGAGGAACTGAAATTGGGTTTCACAAAATAAAAATATAAATACAGAAAGTAATAAAAATAAATTAACAAAATGATAATTAAGAGAAATATTTTTAAAAAGGGGGAAGGGTTTCACCAAGGTATGGTTGAAAAGGAAATTGAACAAAGAGTAAATGATGAGGAAACCACATCGACATCTAGAAAAATGTTTAAGTGAATATATTTTTCTAAAATTATTTTAAACTAAATTTGTTGTTAATTCCATAAAAGGACATGGTGTTGAATTGGAAGTTAAGGCAATGTCCTATGGTTTCTTGTTTTAACTTGTTGAGTGCTGCATTTTTGATGACTTAAGACTTGCAGTCAGAGGGACCAGTAAGTACAGATTAAAGTGTATAGGAAGTGGGAGGTCAGTGTAGCCTTCTTTTTTTCACAAATCTAAGACGTTTGCAAAAATGTTCACCAAGGCTACGTGTTGTTTCTCCGAAATATAGTTTATGATACTTGCTGTGCTGGATACAGTAAATGACACATTCTGGCATGCAGATGTAATGTCCTATATCTTTGTGAAATTTATTACTAACCTGTTAAAGGGATATTATGTTAGTATTAAGGGGATTCTATCATTCTGATTTATCTCAGTTTTGTGAACTGTCCTTTAGGAGTGGCAGCCTTGGTTTTGTAGAGATGGAAAGAATGCTAGTCTAAGTAAGTATGACTTTCAGTGTCTTTTTAGTGTGTGGTTGTTTTAAGTAAGTCAATTGAGATGTGGATATTGATGTCAAGAAATGAGGCTCTTCCATCAGAGATTGGTAAGTGTATTTATGGTCTGGGTGGAGTTGTCGGAGAAATTTGATGACCTGTTTTACTTGAGCCTTCGTTCATGTAACACTGCCAAATATACTTGAGTAAGGAAGCACATTATGCTACTATAATAATAAATTGGCAAACAACTATTATAAGTATAATGAAGTGGTTTATTTTGGGGGTGTACTTGAAGAAGACAGACCAATGTTCTGTCAAAACATGTAGTATTTTCTCCCAAAAATTAGCCACTTCATTATGTGTATAAGTCATCGTTTGTGAATTTATTATAGTACCTAATGTAATGAATAAAGAAATTATGAAAAGATTTCCATTTAAAGTTGTATGAAGGTGTTCCTCAAGGTACCAACAAACAGATTAGCAAAGAAAGAACCCATTTTCTTGCCAGCAGAAACACTCTTGAGATGTTGATACAGTTGGCCTTTGAAATAATTCAGCTAGTTGAAGGAGGGTTTCATTTGTAGAAAATTTGGTATCTCTTGTTTAGAAAGTGTTTCAGAGCTTGAAGATTACCCATGAGTAGTAATTACTTTGATTAGTGTCAAATCAACTAAACAAAATTAGTGTTTCCAATTATTACTATTTTTGATTATTCGAAGAATCGATTAATCCAGTTTTTCCATTATTCCAACTATCAGTTACTTAAAATTATGTCAGCTGCTTCAATTATTATGTATGTGCTATTCTTGAGTGAAGATTTTTTTTGTTTATTCATGTTACATCAGGGATTGATTTTCTTTTGATTTAGTGCATTCGTAAAGGTAGATGAATGTGTCAAGAGTTGGTAGTTATTCTTTTCATGGTGTCCATTTATACTGTTTAGATCCCAGTGATTTAATAAGTTGTATGCAGAAATAATTACAGTTTGGTATGTTGTAGTCAACAGTATTTGTGTTTCTAGTCTGAGACTCACTAGTAAGCTTTTGATTGTCTGTTTCTCTTCTGATGTTTGGAGGTTTTGTATCGACAATAGTTTTAGTACTGAAATGTTATATGAAGTAGCAGCATCTGAAACATCTTTCTGCATCAGCATTAAGAGTATATTTATTGTATTGAATACAAGAAAGTACAAAAATTTAGTCCTTTGGAAAAATTTCATTCAGCATCATTTAGGGGAAGATTATCAGGAATAGTTTAAACTTTATAATAAATAATTCAAAACAAGGTTTCCTATTTATACAAAATGGATTCCACTTTAAAATGATACTCTACATGTATAAGTTTTGACGTGATCTACGTCATCTACAGGAGTTACTTACAAGACATGCTTTATACTTTTACCCATTGTTGCATTGCTTCACTGTTATTTGCATATTTCCTTGGTCTGCTCTTTTTTTTTTAATAATTATTATTTTTTATATCTTGCCATATATCAACATATTGACTTTCTGGTCCTTCATCTCTATTTAGTACTTTTTTTTTATATTTCATTATTTCTAATGTTTATCTAATATTGAATGCTATAATACTATGAGGTTGAGCTAGAATTAAAGTTTTTTTTCCCATAATATTCTATGTTGGATAGTTTTTACATGTTATAACTGAGGTTTCTATTTTGTTATTTCTTATATAACCTTTATGTACTTGCAATCTGTATTTTAAATTTCTTTTTGTTTAACCAATGTAAATACTACTACATTCACATTCTATTTTGTAAATGCTCATTTTATCTGTTAATTCTATTTTATTTTTAGTATTCCCTATCATGTCTTTTACCTTATTTATTGGGTTGAAGATAGGATAAAAATACTTTATATAATTGACTTGTTAAACCTGGAACATATGGTAAACTTAAAGTTTATTTTTTTTCATAAATAGATCTTAGTGTGGTGTTTTTAACTACATTTGCACCTATGTTAGATTTATTAACTGCCTTGTCTACACAAAACTTCTCTGCATTTTACTCATATGTTTATAGAGCTTTAGAAATATGTTCAAGACAGGAAGATTTAAGTAATGAATTGTTATTAATTAAGTATATAGCTATTGAAAGAGGATTTGAACCAAGTATAGTAGACAATGGACTTATGAAATTTAACAAAGGTGCAAATATAGTTAAATATACCAAACTAAGATCTATTTATGAAAAAAAAAAGGAACTACGTTTACCTTGTATTCCAGGTGTCCATCAAGACAACTCAGCAGGCCAGGCTAAAACTGCTGTCTTCATAGCAACTGCCATTCATTATAAAATATTCATTGGTATTGTTTAAAAAGAGGGGGGGGGGAAATATGGATGATGTAGGGATGGCAATGCTAAAAAGTACAGAAACAAGGTAGAGATGAATACACAACATCATACAGAGATTCCTACATAAGTAGCCACTGAGTCAATGTTACAAGCTTATGGGAATTAGCCATTGTAAGACTTTATACTACTATTCATTTTAAATGCTTTTATTCAAACCTGAATTCATGCATATGAAAGGAACTCAACATTTAGTTGCAGATAAAAGTTTTTCTTGGAAAAAATTGGCTACTTATGTAGGGATTTTTTTATGTTTTTGTGTATTTATCCCTACCTTTTTTCTGTACTTTTTGGCATTGCCATCACTATATCATCCTTATTTTTTTCATTTTTCTTTCTTTTGCTTGTTGTACCTAAAGACCAATTGGTTACCATGCAGGTATTATATATATGGGGTTCCTAAAATTCATGAGGATGGTTGTCTGGTTAAAACTTTTAAATATAAATGAATATACTATAAAAACAGTTTTAAGTTTTCACAAGAAATAAATAAAATTGAATTTCATAAAAGAAGTTTATTGTGCTAGTTTTGATTTAGAAAAGGCTATAGAGACTATAAATTTGTGCTCTACTGTACATCTGTTTCAAGAACTCATGAGTTATGCCACTAAAGAATCCCATATATTGTTTAATAAATATTTATGATCAACTTGATGAAGGCTGCTACTGGGTCTAGATTAGCTGCATCACTATGTCACCATGAAAAGTGTGGCTAGAAAAATACCCAGTACAGTTTAAGCTAGTATAATACAGAAGATATGTAGATAATACTTTTATCGTGTTTAGAGAAGTTAAACATGTTGAGTTTTTAAACCACCTTAATAGTAATAATTCCAACACTAAATTCACCATGAACACCAACACAACCATGTACTTTCATTTATTGAACTATTTATTCATGACAGTGATGGAAAATTTGACTGTGCAGTTTCCATAAGCAAATGCTTACAGGATTACATTTCAACTTTGATAGTTAAATATCATTGTCTTTTAAGAAATATTTAATGAAAATACTGGTTCATCCAGTAAATGGGTTAATCAGTAAATATGAATTTTTTCATAAAAGAGATATAAAATATTAAGGAATTCTTATTAAAAATTCTTTTCCAACAAGAATTATAAATCAAATGAAAATTATTTAATAAGACAGTCCTTTTTATACATCCAATTAAGGTGTGACAAAAAAAAAACTTTTTGTTTTATCATGCATTGGGAAGCAGGTGATTGTAATTAGAGATCAGCTGAGCAAGCTTATCCATCAAACTTATCCTCAAGTAGAGTTGTTTAAGCCTGTATGTAGATTACAGTATTTTTTCAGATATAAAGATTGAATATATGATACAAAACTTGTGGTATATGAATATACATCTTCTAATTGTAATTTAGATTATATAGGTTCCACCACTAGGTGGTTAACAGCATGCATACAAGAAAATGATAATTTGAGATCTACATCATACTCAAGTATTAAGAGACATGCATTGTACAAGTGTGATGAATGCATAAATGGAGAACAATTTAAGATGCTTGCTGTGGCTAATAATGAATGAAAATTGAGTATAAAATAAATTATTAATTAATAGAGTTTATGAGTTTGTTGCTGTACTAATTTAGGATATTCTTTTTAACAAATTCTTAAAAAATGTTAAAAGAGAGAGAGAGAAATGGGACCTGTTGAGGATGTTTGTCTGGGGCCCGTGCTCTCTACTTTCCTGCATGTATGCTACATCTAAAGATAGTAATAGTTAAAAGACGTCATATAAAGTTATATAAATAGCATTAGTATGTAGAGTGATAGAAATAACTTTGATTTCATTGACATATCAAATTAACGTTGTTACAATTAGGGTTGCCACATGAACAGCTATAAAATAAGGAACACATTCGTTGGTATTTGATTATTTTCAGCATTGTCTTCAAATCAGAAATTACTGTAAGTTTTAATAACATAATGATGAACCCTCAATGAAATAAGGAAGGCTTCCTTAACAGGCTAAGCATTGGAAAATGTTATAACAGAACATACAAATAAGGAACTTCTGCCAGCAAAATATTCCATAAGTCAATCACCTTGTTATAGAATTTTAATTTTATATTGCTGTAATTCTGTCTTAACTTGAGCCCAACCTACATTTTTCCAAATTTTAAATTTGCTTTGTCTCATCCTATTACTCTTTCAAATGTAGCATAAAGAAATCAGGAGGTTTTATTCTATCAATTCATTGGATCTTATAAATTTCAATAAGATCACCCCTTACCCTTCTTTTCTCAAGAAAAAATAAAGTAGGTGATTTTAACCTGCCTGTGGAAGATAATACCCATCCAAAGAAACAATTGATTAGACATCTCAACCATTTACATTCTGTTATATAAAGCATGTAGTTAAAGGAATTTGATGTTGGAGCAGTATTTTAATTACTGTAGTACTTAATAGTAGTGATTGAAAAAGATTCCAAATAATTCACTTGCCAAAAAAACCACCCTATCGAATTCTTAAGCAAAAAACTAACCATTTAAAGTATTGGTTATGAAATATTGTGCACATATATACTAATAATATGCTAAAAAGGTCACTAACATTTCCAGTATAACAATTCAATAATTTTTAAAACAGAAACTTTTTCATCTACCTACCTACCTGATTTTGTCAGTGGGGCTAGCACCTAGAAAGCTTGGACAATCACAACAAGATTTCTCCAGCTTACTTGAATGGTTCGAGGGTACCTGCTTTTGATATTCTGATAAAAATCCATACATATACAGGTATAATATAAATGGCAAACATATCATGCACATACGTAAATATATTTTCAACCCAACATATGGCGCTACATATCGATGGATAGACACATGGCAGTTTCTAAATGTAAAGTATATACTTTATATAGGTACAACATAAAATGTAAACAAACAAAATTGTTAAAAAATTATGAATTTTAAAATGAAGTACAGATCCTGCTATAAAAAGTAATGAAACAAGATTTAAAACCACAATCACAAACTTATAAAATTTAATCCTTATTTTAGCAGCTTTATATACTTATTTATAGGCCAGATCTGTCTCCTGTTTGAAAAACTGTGCATGTAGGCAAAGCTCAATATTTACTTTTGAAATGACAGGAGAACAGGCAAGAATAATGTTGATGCCAAATTTTATTTTGCAAGCAGGATATTCTACACTAAACTCTTAGGAATTAATCACACTATCATTTACATTTCAAAATGTGACATAACCTAAAGAATAAAAATGTAAATTTACTGTGAGTTATTGTTGAGTGGCTCTTAGCATGACTGAAATGCTCAAAAATTACTTTGGCTCTGAGTAAAACCAAGAGTACAACACAGTTAATCTTTTAAAAGTATATGAAGTAATTTAAATTGATAGATTAACTGAATTTTTTTCCATCACTGGGGATGGGTACTTATCTCCATTCACAAGATTAGCTATTCCCATTCTTTGCTGCCCTTTATATGCGAACTTTTTCTTTAAGCATGCCATAAGTCTTCCACTCCCCCTTATTGGAATTGCATGATTCCAACATGTCTGTCATGCAAATCATCATGCGTCACCTCCTCACCAATAGGAGCATCACATGCTCATGTGATGCATATGACTCCCTCTACACTCCTCTACTGAACTATCTCCTCGAAGTTTGGCAGTTTGAGGTAAAGAAGGTATGAATCTCATCCTACCCTCACATGGATGTCGGTACCCTGCGGGCAGGTTTCGGTTGTAGTTGACTTATCGAGTATCGTCCAGTGTACCCTACCCACTCAACAGCTAGAGGTACATCCTTTGTTTACCCACTTTTCTCATTGTGGGATTGAGTTACAGTATATTCTATGGTTAGTATCACTTTCCTACCACATTCTCTCCTACTCGGATGTGCTCCTTTCATTTTCTGCCCTTATATCTTACACATTCCACAGACTATACCAGGCTCAGAAGTGGTGTGGTTCTTCTCTTCTGATCTTTGGATCGAAATCTCTCATTTCCATTAGTATCCTTTGGATGATTTTAGAGGGTACTTCTGTCATTCCATCGCACCGATCCCTCCTCCTTATTAATCTGGGATTCTAGCTAATCTTGTGAGAGAAGGTAAGTACAGTATCGGAAGTTATAATTTTCCTATGCCGAAAATGTATTTCAGAAAGGTACTTATCTTATCTCAAACTTCCCACCCTTCCTCCCCACATTTCTCTGGTGCTGAAATCTACCAAATTTTGAAGTGATAGTTTGATAGAGGAGTGTAGAGGGAGTTACATGCATCACGTGAGCATGTCTTGCTTCTATTAGTGAGGAGATGGTGCATGATGATTTGCATGAGAGACATGCTGGAATCTTGCAATTCCAATAGGAGGGAGCAGAAGGATTGTGGCATGCGTAAAGAAAAAGTTTGCATATGGAGAGCAGCACTGAACGTAAATAGCTAATATTATGATAAGAGGTAAGTACCTATTGGTAGTACATTTTCAGTATAGGAAAATTATAAATCTTGCTAGATCAACTTTATCTGTCACCAGGGATGGGTATTTTTCCTTGCAATTTCTATAGGTGTGGGGGGGAGAGGTTTACTCATTTGATAAAAAAAAAGTAGTTGGAAGGAAGAATGCAGAGGGCTATTTTATAAATAAAGTTGAGTCAAACCTGATTAATGTCATAAGTGGGGTACCTCAGAGCCCAGTGTTAAGAAGACCTTTGTTCTTTTTATTTACAACAGTGAAATAGAGGAGGTAATGGTCAATAAATTACTTAAATTTGCTGATGATATTATAGTCTTGGATGTTGCTGGCTGTGAGGACAATACCACTGCTTTACAAAAAGAATATCTGGGAGTTGGGCAAATAAAAGCCAGATGATTTTGAATTATAAGTATAATTTTGAAAGGAATAACCTCAACATTGTTATGGAGGAAAATGAACTTGGTGTTCTGGCTGATCCAGTCTCAAGTCGTTCAAGCAGTGTGCTTTTGCTAGTGGTTGGGTAATTATGTTGTATTTACAGAAATATTGACCATAAGTCTAGAGAAGTTATAGTTTCTTTGTGTAGTTCTATGGTTGATTCTGGGGCTCCTTACCTAAATAAGAACATTGAATTCATAGAAAGGGTTCAGAAGAAGGTTACTGGGATGACACCTGAGATGTAAAGGTTGTCTTGCAAGGACATGTAAAGATTTCTGAAATTGTTTTCTCTTGAAAAATGAAGCGTTAAAGGGATCTTAGTGTTTGAGATTGTTAACAGAATTGAAATTTTTGATGCATCACCATTTTTTTTGTACTTAATGGTGAGAATAGTAGGACTAGTGAAGACAAATATAAATGTAAGGGGGAGCTTGATAAATACTTGAATTATCAGAGCTGGTCCCTTGTTATCCTTGAAGTTTAGGTTATATTATGAACAGCTGTGGTGAAAAGTTAAAATTTGGTAAGCTTTTGGTAAGACTTAATTTACAACTCAACAAATGAAAATAATATATCAGATAAATTATTCTGAGTGATACTTGGAAATATGATGAATTTGAATTACATAATATATTAATGTATGTGTGTGTTGACATATTACACAAAATAGGAAGTAACATTAATAACAGCAATTTTTAGTGTTACAAAGTGTGCAGTTAGGCTACTAGTATGATACTTTGTTGGAAAATTGTTAGCTATTAAAAAATGGCCAGGTATTATTATCTAAAGTATAAATGTGCATTGGTTCAAATGTTCAAAATGTTAAGGGTTTGGAGAAAGTGTGTACAAGAAGTTTAAATGAAATATGTTTAACAAAAATGACTAGTCATGTATGTCAAGCTAGTTGGTATAGGCAGGTCTTAGTTTACTAATTCAACTATATAATGTAAGATTTAAACAGTCGGGAATATCATTTTAGGTGATTTGTTCAGCTTGGAAATCAGACTTGAGGGAGTAGAGCCAGCCTGATAAGTCACAACTCCAGTGAAGATGACAGTCCAGCATCTAATGCAAGTACACACACTTTTGTTTGTTTTATCAATAAAGATATTTTTCATTGTGCATCACACTTTTGTGTGAGTCTATTTATCCCTCAGTGCATACTTAGTTTTAGCAGAATTCAGAATTATTCCATAATTTATCATTTTGAACCTCCCACTCTAAATAAAAATACTTAAGCGTTGTAAGACATTATAGCTGAACATAAAAACAAGGGACCTTCAAGGCTGTCCTTGTACACCACCCCTTTTCAAAAGCAATTTAAGCCTATCCATTATTTTCCAAGAATAATTAGTTTCCCTCTTAAACTCCTCTAAAGTTCTGGACTCCACTACTGCTGCCAGCAACATATTACATAAATCAATCACCTTATTATAAAAGTAAAACTGTCTTAATTGGAACCTGTACTGCCTTTCTCCAAATCTGAAACTTGCTTCCTCTCATCGTATTATCTTCAGAATAAAGCACAAAGAAATCAGAGGCATTTATTCTGTCCATTTCATGGATCTTGTACATTTCAATAAGATTACCATCTACCTTTCTTTTCTCAAGAGAAAATAAATTAAGTGATCTTAGCCTATTCCTGATTAGATAACCATTCAATCCAAGGAAACAATTTACTAGATATCTCAACCCTTTCCAATAAGTCAGTATCCTTTCACGGGTATTGTGGGCATACTTTGCCACCATGCATATAGTGTTTGTGCTTGACTTAAAATTTCTATATCTTTCTCCTAAATAAAGCATATATTGGTGGAATATTTCAAACGTTTATGAAGAATCAAATCTTAATCCTTTTCTTTTTACATGGCATTGGTGCTTTTGTTCTAGCTGGCAATTATTTTCAGTTTTTAATAATTGAAGTGAACTACTTTCTGCTGAATAGTATTAAAATTTCTTTCTATATTTTTACCTATTTTTTATTATATTTTTGAATTACAGAAACCTTCTCAACAGAGTAATCTCTTTTCAGCATTTTACTGTAATATTAGCAATATGATAAATATATCCATCCGATAAGTTATCAAGATTGTTGGTGTAAATAATGAACAGCAAACGTTTCTTAAAATACCCTTTCCAATATGATATCTTACATCTTTTCACAGAATAGCTCTTCCTGACATGTACTGTGCTCTATATATGCAAATTTTGGCTCACCATTAGTCTTGATACTCCCACCAACCTTCATTTGTTTTCACATGAGGCAGCTGCATGATAACATGCAAATTAGCATGCGACAATCATCCACCAATTGGAGCATGTCTCAACTCTTAGCACAGCTGACTCTCTCTATGCAGCTTAGCCCAAATTCACTTCTCAGTTGGCACTCATGGTGTTAAGGCATAATTTTTGCTTCTGCTTGACTTTATGGCATTTTCAATCAGATCCTTGTTTTTTTTATGGGAACATAGTTTTTCTTTATACTTGCTACACTTGTGTTGTGAAATTCTAGTTTGTACACATTAGCATATGTCTCTTTTATTCTAATAAGTGATTCTTTGGAGCTCATTTTTGGACTATTCTACTTCCACTCTTCTACCATTGTTGTTCTTATTACAGTTAACCTTACTTTGCCTACAGTGGCTTTAGGTCCACAATTGTCAGTGGGAGATGTTATGGTCTTGGTTCACTGGGAGTTGGCTACTTTCTTGCAGGCTCTTGATTCACCTGAGGATCTTGAAAACATGTTTCCTCCCATAAAGTGATACTTAACTACATTGGAAGTGTAGGTTTGTGGATCACATGTTTAGGGGTCAGTATGCCTCGACCCCCACATAATATGGAAGCCCATGCTATGTCTACATTTCACTTTTTTGGACTCCCAACAGTTGAATTCTCCTCTGCCTCTGTGATGTTCAGATCCCATATCTGCATCACATTATCATCCCTCTTTCATTCCCTTTCCTTATTAGGTTAATGTGGAATTCTAGCTACTGTGTGAGAAACAGTATGATATCATATCAGAAGTTAACATTCTCCTACAATGAAAATGTATTTCCGATAGATTCTTACCTCCACTTACACTTCCTGCCCTTCTTTCTCATTTTCAGTGACTTTTGATCCCTGTCACACCAAACATGCTCGCCCTTTCAGCCATGGGGGCATTAGAATGTGAAGGTCAATCCCACTATTCGTTGGTAAAAGAGTAGCCAAAGAGTTGGCAGTGGGTGGTGATGACTAGCTGCCTTCCCTCTAGTCTTACACTGCTCAATTACAGATGGCTAGTGCAGATAGCCCTCATGTAGCTTTGCACAAAATTCAAAACAAATGAACAAACAAATTCAGTGACTTTTCCTTTTCTGTTGTTCAGTCTCAAATTGTGTTTGGGCTTAGCTGCATAGACAGAGTCAGCTGTGCTAGGAGTTGTCACGCTCCTGTTGTTGGAGAGTTGTTGCATGCTATCACACAGCTGCCTCACATGAAAACACATGAGGGTAGGTGGGAGTATCATGGCTAGTGGCAAGCTAAAAGTTTCATATATAGAAGGCAATACAAGTGGGGAAAATGTTAACTTTATACACTTTCACCTGTCTGAAAAATCTGCATTTATTGTTACCCTCTGATTGCTTCCAAGCCAATATTATATTTCCTTTGAAAGATTTTAGCTAGTCTGTTAAGTGACTAACTTAACCTTTTGTATGGTACATTAGAGGCTTTTTGAAAATCTAGGTATACTTCTACTAGGATGTTCTCTTCTAAAGAAAAGTATTTATAAGCTTATTAAATCTGTGAGGAGAAAGATTCTTTTTTTAAGGCCTTTACTTTTGATAACTAATCAGAGCATTTATTTATTTTACATCTGCAGCATCGTAATAGATTATTATATTTTCGGATTGTACTGCTTTGATTGGAAACACTGAATCTTAATTTACCATGAGAAATAGTAACCCATGATTACTGAATGATCCTTGTTTGGTTTGTTCTTGTTTTTCCTTATTTATCTTTGAAAATGAGGTCTGTGCTGCCATCTCTTCATTTCAGTCATATGGAATCTTTTGGACATGTATTTTGATCTGCATGTTTTCAGCTAAACTTCCTTTGAATTTTTACTCTGCGGCTTATTGTAAATATTTTTGATTTTACTTTGGAATCTGGCTTTTGCCAATCAAATAACAAGAAAAGATTGTTATGTTGAGATAATGAACATACTTTATTCTGTAAAGGTCTTTGCATTCAGAACATGGGTCATTAGAAAAAAAGTTATTTTATCATATTACAAGAGTATTAACCAATTTGGTGAAGATAATATTTTAAACTGTGTATCAGATAGTTCAAAGTGTATTCTGAATCTGTCATTTGGCAGCATTGTTTAAAGACCACTGAAATAAAACTATGCAATAAAATAATAGTGTAAGCATGCTACAAAATTTAGGCTTAATGAGCTGAGTTTAAGACTTGTAAATATACACATACAGAACTGCTATGTGGGAAATTGGAATAGACGTACAGAGTAACAAATGTAATAATTTTGAGTTCCGAAACAAAAATATTAGAAATATTTGTAAATTCCAAAAACCAAGAATATTGTCCCAGTCTCCTGATAGATGCTTTTGGGATTCCTAAATGTCTGGTTTTGTTTTGTTAGTAATATTTAACTTTTTAAATATCATATTCAGTACTTTCAGCTTCTGACAGCCATGAACCAACAAATACATTTTTGTTAACTGAGTAAGGGAATTATAACACAGCTTGGAATGACTCAGCATTGCCTTTGCACCTTCCTCTGAAATTAGCTATAAGGCAGGCTCCAGCAGATGGCATGATGTCGCTGTTACCATCAGCAGCAGTGGAGTCCAGCACTTTGCAGGTGTTTAAGAGAAGAAATTGATAATGTTCTAAAAATAAAGGGTGGGTGTGCAAGGACAGCCTTAAAGGAACAAATGGGCTTGTGCTGTTCTATGTTATATCATACAGGCCTAAATATTCTCCAGAAATGGATATCCTAATCTATGCTTAGTGATGTGAAAAACTAAACATACGTAGACCATTTAATTACATATTAATAACATGCTGCATCAGTTCATTAACTAAGTGCCTTCAGTCATTGAGGTTTCAACCCATTAAACTTATTGCCTGTTATGAAGGTGCATTCATTAGAAAACCCCTCGACGTGGATTCCTGTACGTGGTGAGGGGACCTCCCAGGGAAGGTTCTGTATTTTCAGTTACTTTCACTGGGATCTAAACATCCACCCACATGTTTGCCGTGCGTGGCGACTCGTGAAGGGGAGGAGAGGATCCTAGTGGTTGAGTGGTGTCTGGGGCACTGCAACACACCACTTTGGCCTTGAATTCCTGTAGACTGGTGGCCATGGGGTGCCCCCCAGGGTCAGTCGGCTGGTCCACTGGGGCTAGGGTCAACCGAGTACCAGTGTTGGGCGTTCTCAAAGGGTGTTGTGGACATTGTGTCTGATACTGGTGTTTGGGTATAGTGCTTATGAAACCCTGGTGTTGCTGCAGTGTGCTTGTTTGACATTGTTATGCGTCCCCTCGTAGGACTCCATGGTGGGTGGGGTCAGTGGGAATTGAATCTCTCTCCTTAATTATGGATCCCCCCATTCCAAAGTAAAAAAAAATGTTAAAAATCTGCTCGTTGGTAAACGACCACGCCTAGAAGTCTCTGAATAGCAGTCTCCATCACAAAGTACACCTGTACCTCGCTTTTTGATCCTGCATTCACTGTCTGATAAATTTTTAGGGCAAATGTCTCCCTTTCTTATTCAGAAGGGCTTAGAGGGGCTTGCTGGCTCTCCAAAGTCAGTTAAGAAGCTCTGTTCTGGAGACATCTTAGTAGAAACATCCACAGCTAAGCACAGTGAACTCCTCTTGAATTCAAACCACTGTCGACCAACCAAGAAAAGCTAGTGAAAAGTAAAGAAGAGCAAATCGAAAGATAAATGGCAGTAAAAGACTGACTAGGTGCATGAAAATAAGTATATTTTCCCGTATTGAAGAGAGAAAGGTTGTGATACGAGAGCATATGCTCTATGGAACAACCTCTCCAATCAATATTAGCACCACCCCAGAGGGGGTTGTGTCCATTAAAGTCTCCCAGAAGTAAAAAGGGAGATGGCAACTGGTCAACGAGAGCATCAAGGTCCAATTGAACATAAGTCTCCCCAGGAGACAGGTAGAGAGAACAGACAGTGATGGTCCAACCCAAGGAAACACGGATGGCTATGGCCTCCAAGGGTATATCGAGGGACACAGATAAGAAGGGCACATGCTGGTCAACTAGCAGTGCCACCCGCCCATCACACAACCCGTCATTCTGGTACAAAGGAAACTGCCGAAAGGTGATTGTATCAGCAGGTTTCAGAAATGTTTTCTGTAAGGATAGACACACGGGATGATAGGAGTCAACCAAGGTCTTAATGTCATCGAGATTAGAAAGAAAACTTCGATAGTTCCACTGTATCAAAGTGGCCATTTTTATGTAGGTTTAGGAGAACAGGGTGGAGAACCCTTCGGTTTACGACCACGCCATTTTTCTTTACTAGATGGAGGTCGATCAACCTCCATGGATCCTGCCCTTGATCACGTGGGCAGATCTCTGTCATCAGAGTGAGAATCCAATGACTGAGGACGTGATCGAATGATCATTCTGCATTTAGGGGACAAAGTAGGACCCGAGTGGACACCAGAGGCTGGTGCCCAAGGAGGTTGACCCAGGCAGTCATTGGAAGAAATAGTGGGGACATAGATTGGAGTAGACATAGACCTATCAACTCTAATATCCATGGAGGGCAGAAGACCCCTCACAGGGTGTAAAAAAGACACAGATGGAGGCATGGAAAGGTCCGTCTGCACTCCCACTCTAATAGTGGAGCATAGTGCAGTGGCATATGTCCGAGACAGGGTAGGGAACACTAGCTTCCGAGCCTCAGGATAAGAGATGTTATTAATAGTCTTCAAATGCTGTACCTCTTTTTCCTCAACTCACTTAGGGCAAGACCTAAAGTAAGAGGGGTGGGAACCACTACAGTTAACACAGTGAGGGTCCATTTTGCACTCGTTGGCATCGTGGTCCTTGCCACCACAACGAGCACATATCACAACCACTGGCACTGAAAACAATGGAGAGGGTTGGGAATATAGGGCCGTACCCTACCATTCAAATAACCCGCCTTAACAGTCAGTGGCAGGTGATGAAAACGTCCAAATCAAAACTGAGGTCGGCACAATAATACCATCTTGACGAGTGGAGATCCTTCGAACTGCTGAAACTCCTTGGCTGGAGAAACCAGCAAGGATCTCTGACTCAGGGATAGACTTCAAGTCCCTCTCAACAATAACTCCTCGTGAGGAATTCAAGGAAGCGTGGGGAGTAACCTCAATGGGTATATCCCCAATGGTCTCATTATGAGGAAGGTTGGCCATGCATGGTTGATGCCACCCAACCCGAGTGCCATGGCGGAAGCTGGACCAGACTGAATGGCTATCTTTCACCTCTCTCTCTGAACTTGATCCTGCCTTCATCTGTCTGCCATCAATAGACGACTGTGTGGTTGCAGTGACTGACTGTATTGTCCAGGTGACTGCTCATTTTATTCCTAAAACTTCGACACGTTTTTCACGGTATCCTCGTCCATGGTGAAGTCCTGCTTACCAGGAAGCATGGAAGGCAAAAAATGGACCGTCGGAAGGTATCCTTCTCTTTCTAACTGCATTGTTTATCAGCGGGCCTGTGCCCATGCTCGGCAGGTTCGACATCAAAGCCAAAAGGAGTCTTGGATTAAATTCACTACTAGCATCTCTTCTACCACCAGTTCCAAAACTGTATGGGACAAGATTCGGAAAGTCACTGGGAGGTATGCTTCCCATCCCCCTTTCCATCTTGCTCTCCAATGGCCAGGAAGTTG
>NW_013668035.1:60841-68360 GCF_000517525.1 Limulus polyphemus | reverse complement strand
TGTATGGGACAAGATTCAGAAAATCACTGGGAGGTATGCTTCCCATCCCCTTTCCATCTTGCTCTCCAAGAGCCAGGAAGTTGCTGATGTCCAGAGCATTGCTGATGCTCTCGGCCAAAGCTTTTCT
This sequence comes from Limulus polyphemus, assembly GCF_000517525.1. Classification (NCBI taxonomy): domain Eukaryota; kingdom Metazoa; phylum Arthropoda; class Merostomata; order Xiphosura; family Limulidae; genus Limulus; species Limulus polyphemus. The sequence goes on along the minus strand of NW_013668035.1, from coordinate 68,233 downwards.
CGTGCTTTTAGCGCTTCTGTTTCCTCTCCTGCCTTCTTGGCCATAAAGTCTCGGGCAGAGCAATTGCCTCTTTCCTTTCAGGCCGATCATCTCTATGATTATAATCGCCCCTTTACAGTGGTGGAACTCAAATTTGCTCTTCATTGGTTAGACCTAATGATGTTCATTATGAGATGTTGCACCATCTCACTCCTGCCTCTCTTGCTATTCTTCTGGTTATTTTTAACAAGATCTGGCAGGAGCATATTTTTCCTGATGCTTGGTGCCAGGCTATTGTCCTCCCTTTCTCTAAACCTGGGAAGGATCCCAAGATTCCTTCTAATTATTGTCCCATTGCTTTGACTAGTTGTCTTTGTAAGGTTCTAGAGAGGATGGTGAATGCTCGTTTTGTTTGGTTCCTGGAATCAAACATGCTCCTGTTGCCCACCCGGTGTGGTTTCCGTTGACAACGCTCCACCATGGACTATCTGATTCAACTTGAAACGTCGATAAGGGAAGCCTTTCTCAAGAGAAAACACCTTGTTTCTGTGTTCTTCGATCTCAAGAAGGCTTATGACACTACATGGAGGTATGGAATTTTGCAGTACCTCCACTCCCATGGGTAATGTGGCCATTTCCCCATTTTTATTCACAACTTTTTACTGAACAGGCGATTCCAAGTTCGTGTGGGTTCCACTCTTTCCCGTTCCTTTCCACAGGAACTTGGAGTCCCTCGGGGCTGTGTCTTGAGTGTCACACTTTTTAGTGTTAAAATTAATACCATCACTACAAATCTTCCTCCAACTGTTGCAAAGGGGTTCTATGTTGACGACTTCCACATCTCGTGTCAGTTGTCAAACGTGAGGTTTATTGAGCGGCAGCTTCAGACTGCCCTCAATCGGTTGTTGACATGGACCACTGCAAATGGTTTTCAAATTTTCTTTTTCCTAAACCGTTTGCATGGATTTTTGCCGCCAACGGGGTCTCCACCCCGATCCCGAGCTCCGTCTCAGCGATATAGTTATAATCGTGTGGTCCCTGAGGCAAAGTTCTTGGGGCTTATCTTTGACCGTAAGCTTAGCTTCATTCCACACATCAAGCAGCTACGTGTCAAGTGTGCAAGGGCTATGAACATCCTTTGTGTTCTCTCCTCCAGCTCTTGGGGAGCGGCTTGATGTTGTATGGTCAGGATCTATTGTGCTCTGATTTGATCCAAACTGGACTATGGGTCTTTGGTCTATGGTTTCGCCAGGACCTCGGCCCTGAAGATGCTGGACCCCATTCACCATCTGGGGCTTCGGCTCTGCACCGGAGCTTTTCGCACTTCTCCAGTCCAAGAGTTTGTACACTGAGTCCCATGAACCTTCTCTTCACCTCCGTCGTTTGCAACTTTCTTTGCAATATGCTACTAAGCTTCGATCCTTACCACGGCATCCCACCTGGGATTGTGTCTTTCTTCCTCGGTGGGCAATGCTCTTTCAGAACAGACGATCTGCTATTCCTCCATTTGGCCTTCGTATCCGGGCACTACTGGCTGAATTGGGTCTGGCCTTGCATGACATTGCTGTCCCCAATGATCAGCCCATTCCACCATGGCTTATTACCATCCCATCCTGTAACCTTTCTCTGAGTCATCTAGGGAAGGCGGATACTCCCGATTGGAAGTACCGTCTTCTTTTTTGATGAACATCTTTCGAGCCATTCTTCTCTTCCTATTTACACGGATGGTTCGAAATCGGGTGACTCTGTAGGTTCTACCATGGTGTGCTGTGGCTCAGTAGTTGCTCGCAGGATCCCCTCTAAAGTTTCTGTGTTCACTGCCGAGTTGTATGCTATTTCTCTTGCCCTGGATCATGTAGAAGCTATGCAGTACAGTAATTATACTATTTACACTGATTCTCTTAGCTCTCTACTGGCCCTGGAATCACTTAACGTTAGTTCTCACACTGTTCTCGTCGATATTCAACACCGATTGGCCCACTTTTCTCTATCTTCTATTTCCATCCAGTTTTTCTGGATCCCTGGTTACATCAGTATTCACGGGAACGAGCTCGCTGACACTGCAGCTAAGTCCATCTGCTCTGGTGCCATCACGGCCGTGCCCATCCCTTACATGGACTACAGTCCTGTCTTCAAGGCACGGCTTCGTACCAGTTGGCAGTCGACTTGGGGTGAACAATGCCATAACAAGCTTTTCCAGATCAAACCTTCTGTTTGTATTTGGCCGTCTTGCTTCCGTAAGGATCATAAGGAGGAAGTAGTCCTGGCAAGGCTACACATTGGTCATAGTTTTTTAACCCATCGTTTTCTTTTATCAGGTATTGACCCACCGATGTGTAGCCATTGTGACACTCAAGTCACAATAGCCCACGTTTTACTGTCATGCCGTCATTACGACCATGAGTGGCGGCACCATTTTAGACACATGTTTTCTAAAAGTTTACGCCTGACACTGGACAGTGTCATTGGTAATGGTGACACTGTCCGATTAGATTGTATTTTTAATTTTTTACACACTATACGTCTTTTTAATTCTATATAAATCTTTTATCGACATGTATTGGTATTAACTCGCTGTATTTTTCCATTTTACTTTAATTTACTTTCATTGTTTTTACCAGTTGTTTGGCGCAGATAGCCTCGCTGCTTTGTGTCATAAAGCATCAAACAACCAACCAAACAATCGTTAGAAATATATCTGTGTATCAATGCCGAAACTGTAAAAGAATAAGTAAAAACAGTACTCTCTTAGTTTCTAGTTTTAAACATAGACATGTCAACCTATTTCTAACATGTTAAATAAACATAGTAGTATACTTGTTTATTTTTAAAAATTTATATTTAAAGTATACAAATCTAATCAGTTGCTTTCAAATTATTCTTCAGTGATTAATTATAGATCTTTCCAAGTTCTCTTCCACTTCTTAGGTGAATATATTTTTTATTTTTCATTGGCAACTGAGTTTTCTAACAAATAAAATGTGATTATTATTGGTATTTTTTTTAATTTTGTGTAAACCTTTTTTTGTTCACATTCATTTGTGTGAAAGTACATGTTAAGATTGTCATTGGAACCTGGAATAAAGAGAAATAAAAACAAAAGTAAAGAATTATTTCAATCCCTTAAAATTTACACTAATACCTATCATAAATCCATCTAACTTAAGAGAATTCAAAATTATGAAATCAAATGAATGTGTGATTGTCATTACATTTGCATTTGATTTTGTATGTGTAAATGTACAGGATCACACCATATATATATAGGTAGCCAATACTCGTTAAGCCATTTTCTAAATACAAGAGTAAAAATATGGTATGGCAAAGAAAAAGTAAGAAATAGAATTGGGAATTAATCTTTTTTGTGAAGAGAAAGCCAGTAATATTTTTATAGCTTGTTTTTTTTATCTTATATGAGCTGGATTATTTATGTTTTTGGTGGCCAAAGGAATGCACTCCCTTTGATGTTTACATATATGCATGGACATACTGTTTGCATTTGTGGTGATTATTGTTACCATAGATGTTTCTAGGGTATTTGTTTGAGAAATTAGAGAGTATTTTATGAATATTACTAAGTTTTCCACATAAATGATAAAAACTATATAATGATAAATAAACACATACAGTATTTCATACATATACATTACTACTTGTGTATTTGAAAAAAAAAATGACAATCATTAATTTGGGTTTTTTTTCTTCAAATTCTTGATATTATAATTTTTAGTCTTCTGTTAAATTTTATGGAGTTTACACCATTGAAGGGTTTGACAATATATTATTTCAACAAAAAGTAACAGATAAACAAATATTTTGGCTATTTACTTTTTACAGTTGAATGTTAAATTTTTGCATACAAGTTTCTATTTGTATTTTATTTTCAAGATGTATGCTAATTGTATAGTAATTTTTTCTTTTCTTTTAGATTTACAAGCATTTTAAGATTTACATTCTCTTTTTGATGATCAAATTTGAAGACTTTGTTTAACTAAAGCATATGGCATGATGTACATCAGGAACAAACTGCATAAAATATTGAATGATTGTAGAAAAACTGGCATCAGTCTTTTTTTTTCATAATTGTATAAAAAAATTGATAAAAAATCTTAAGTTTAGTGTTTTAGAATAATAGTGGTAAAAGAATTAAAAGGACTTTTTCCTAAAAAAGGTACTACATGTATTACTACTACTACTACATTATATTTCTGAGGACTTTTCATACCCCTTCCTAATGTTCTTTTAAGCCAGAAGCCTGTTGAAAAGTTTTTGTCAAAAGTCAACTCCTTAAACCTGAGTGGAATATACTAATGTTTGGCCAAAAATCCCAATTTTCCCATGGGATGGTGGTAGTGCTGGATAACATTGATGTATCTTTGGATGAAAACTAATCCAAACCATGTTATTATCCACAAAGTTAAGAAAATTGAAGTTTTATAAGCTATAGTGATAATTATTAGGAAATCATGAAAAATTACAGGTTTAAAGATTTAAGGTATACAGCCAATTATATAACTTAATGTTTTGGGGCAACATGGGACTTGTTGGTTCATCTCGGCTGTTCCATCCTCTAAACTAAATTAAAATAATTTTTAAAAAAATCTTAAAGCCAGCCCTTATCGTTCATATACTTATCAAGATTTTTCTTAAACTCACTTAAATTTACTACCTCTACAACATCTGAAGGCAACCCATTCTAAAGGTCATCTACCCTGTTATAAAAATGAAACTGTATCACTTTTAAGTATGAAAAAAGATGGTGCATCAACACTATCAATTCCCTTTACAATCTTAAGCAGCTCAGTCAGATCCCTCTTAACTTTTCTTTTTTCAAAAGAAAACAATTTAAGAGATTTCAACTTCTCCCTGTATGACAACCCCTCCATCCCAGGCACCATTATAGAAATCTTTCTCTTAACCATGTCTTTCCTAAGGTAAGGAGCCCAAGACTGAACACCATATTCCAAATGTGGCCTAACCAATGACCTATACAATGAAATTATAACCTCTTTAGACTTATATTCAATAATTCTGTAGATTCAACCTAAAATCCTATTTGCCATACCACTAGCAGCAGCACACTGATTAGATGGCTTTAGAGACTATTACACCAAGATCCCTTTCCTTCATAACACTGTTAAGGTTATTCCCATCCAAATTTTACTTATAATTCAAATTATAACTCACATGCATTATTTAGCATTTATTATAATTAAAACCCATCTGCCATTTATTTGCCCAATTCACTAAATGATCTAAATCCTTTTGTAATTCATCAGTATCCTCTTCACAGCTAGCAACACCCAAGACCTTAACATCATCTGCAAATTGAAGTAACTTATTGACTATTCCTTTATGTCATTGATGTAACTCAAAAATAGCAATGGTCCTAAGACTTAGCCCTGAGGTACCCCACTTATGACATTAATCCAGTTTGACTGAACTCTTTTTGTAACAACCCTCTGCTTTCTTCCATCCAGTCACTCTTCTATCCAATTTGCTAACTTATCCCCCACACCTATAGAGATAATTTTTTACAGGCCTTTCATGTGGCACCGAGTTAAATGCTTTCTGAAAATAAAGATACACCAAATCTACACCCTTTCCCTCATCTACACAAGCAGTAACCTTTTCAAATAATGTCACAAAATTTGTAAGGCAAGATTTTCACTTAGTGAAACCATGTTGACTATCAAATAAAATTCTAAGCTTTGTTAAATGACTTTGCAAAGCATCTTTTAACAGACTTTTCAAAACTTTTCCCACAATTGATGCAAGACTAATGGGTCCATAATTACTGGTACAATTTTTATCACCTCCCTTGAAAAAAGGAGTTACATTAGCTAATTTCCAATCCTCTGGTACCTGCCCACTATTCAAGGACTGACAAAAAATAGTAATAAGTGCCTCACATATTCATTCTTTAACCTCCCTCAAAACCCTTGGGGAAATATCTGGCCCAGGAGCCTTATCGTTTTATAAACTTCCCAATTTTTTCATAACCAGCTCAGAATTAATGCAGTCATTTTATTTGATCTCATTTCCATTTATCAACTGTTCAAGATTTGGATACTGCTTAAATCTTCATTAGTAAAAACCAAAGAAATAGCAAAATTTAATAACCAAGCCATCCCATAACCATCAGATACTAGCCTTCCTTTATCATCCCTCAAGGGTCCTACCCCCATCCTCACATTTTGTTTACCCTTAATATATTTAAAGAAATCCTTACTGTTACTTTTTATATTTTAAGTGAAACTTTTTGATGTCCTAATTTGTTGTTTCACCAATTTTCTTGATCTTCTATAATCTCCTGTCATACCAGTTAATTTAAATTTCTTAAATTTATGATGCTTTTCTTGAATTCTATATCTTGAACTCTTTGTGAGCCAACCTGGTTTTTTACTTACAGCTACTAAAAGGGATATGTTTACCTTGAATATTTAAAAATTTGTCTTCAAAGATTTTCCACATCTGATTAGTGTTTCCAAATAACTCAGCTGCCCAATTCATAACAAATAATTCTTATTGCATCTCTTCAAAATTTGCTTTTTTGAAATTTGTAACCAAAATATCATTATTCCTTATCTCCAAATGCAGTAAAACATCAAACCTAATAAAGCAATGCTCACTTATACCCAGATGTTCCCTAATTTCCACCCTCTTGATCATTTCTATATTTGAAGTTAAAAATAAATCAAAAATAGCATTGTTTGTAGTAGGTTCCTTGACTAATTGGTGAAGAAAGCCATCCTGAACAGTTTCCAAAAACCTATCTCCCTCATGGTTTAACTCTAGCATTTCCCAGTCTATATGGCTGAAATTAAAATCACCCATAATTATGACTTCATTAACTGCTGAAATCTTAATCTCACTGTAAAGTTTCTCACTAATTTCTTCAGTATAATTTGGTGGTCTGTAACAGATTCCTACTAAAAGCCTTTTCCCTTTATATCCACTAATAGAAACCCAAATAAATTCCTTGCTGTTATTATTGATATCCTCAACTTCAACAGAATGTAACTCACATTTTACATATAAAGCCACTCTTCACCCCCTCTTTAGTACCCTATTAAACATTCTGAAACTTTGTATTTAAAAGAAATTTCTGTCACCAAAAATCATCTATGTTTAATTATGTTTTAGTTATTCCCTTCATATTAAAATCCTCCATTCCTGCCAGTGCTCTGAAGTCATCTGATTTATTGCTTGTACTTCTAGTATTACAATAGTAACAATTAAGCTTATCCTTATAACTAATTCTATACTCATTTCCTATGCTGAACTTTTCTCTGCCTCTTATTCTTGTTGCACTTAATTTATTCTGGCTTTAGTCCTAGTTTGAAACTTCCCTTACAGCTGAGTTAATAGTCCTAACAAACAAGCTAGCCCCTACACTATTTATAGGTATTC
>NW_013668035.1:55037-60547 GCF_000517525.1 Limulus polyphemus | reverse complement strand
TTTTGTTTTCCTTCCCTCCAATAGTTCCTCATCTGCAGAGGCCAAGAGCTGAAATTTGCTGCTCAGCAGAATAGGTTCATTATAACTGAATTCACTACATTTTACTTCAATAGTACTCTTTCTAACTTTGTGAAAGCCGTTGGTAGCTGATGTATCTTTTGCATGTAAAAGCATAAGTTCTTTCTGAAATTCTGCAGCCATTTCCCATAGTCAACACTTCTCTTTATCTGTTGCCTCCAACATACAAACTATGTATAAAAATTGCACATCTTCATTACTAGCTTCTTTAAAAGTACATGCCAGTCCCAAATTCCTAGATAAAACCCACTCATTGCACCCATTACTCCTTACAAACTGTGAACACTATATGAATTTAGTTATAAAAAAATTTCTCGGTTAAATTTCATTGACATTTTACTTGTATACTATCACAGTATGACAATAGTAGATGATAATAAATCCAGCTTTTGTTGTATACTACCACAGTATGACAATAGTAGATGATAATAAATCCAGATTTTGTTGTATACTACCACAGTATGACAATAGTAGATGATAATAAATCCAGCTTTTGTTGTATACTATCACAGTATGACAATAGTAGATGATAATAAATCCAGCTTTTGTTGTATACTATCACAGTATGACAATAGTAGATGATGATAAAGTCAGCTTTTGTTGTATACTATCACAGTATGACAATAGTAGATGATGATAAATCCAGCTTTTGTTGTATACTATAACAGTATGACAGTAGTAGATGATGATAGTCAGCTTTTGTTGTATACTATCACAGTTTGACAATACATGATGATAATAAATCCAGCTTTTGTTGTATACTACCACAGTATGACAATAGTAGATGATGATAAATCCAGCTTTTGTTGTATACTACCACAGTATGACAATAGTAGATGATAATAAATCCAGCTTTTGTTGTATACTACCACAGTATGACAATAGTAGATGATGATAAATCCAGCTTTTGTTGTATACTATCACAGTATGACAATAGTAGATAATAATAAATCCAGATTTTGTTGTATACTACAACAGTATGATAATAGTAGATGATAATAAATCCAGTTTTTGTTGTATACTATCACAGTATGATAATAGTAGATGATAATAAATCCAGCTTTTGTTGCATACTATCACAGTATGACAATAGTAGATGATAATAAATCCAGCTTTTGTTGCATACTATCACAGTATGACAATAGTAGATGATGATAAAGTCAGCAAACTATCACGCTTACATTTCACTTAGTATCCACCACAAGCCATTGCTGAGAATAATATTTTTTGTAATTTGAAGTGTTTCACAGAAGTGATCATTAAAATGTAATCTACTGTTAAAAATATGTTCACAAAACTAATTTTGTTAGTAATATTTCCCAAATTAATTGTATATACTTTGAAATAAGTAAAAATTAAAATTTAAAAAATCAAGTAACTTAAATTCTACTAGGACATTTTTCTATAAGTACACAATTCAGTCTTTCTTACAGAGAATCAAAATTATTTCAGAAAGTAGAGAAAAACTGGAGTCGTGTGAGATTTTTCTAACTTTTTGCATGTATTTTTAACTGTGTAAATATAATAGCTTTTAATGCATTTTGGATATGGACAGATCTAATTTTATCAAATTAAATTCAAAGAAAATTAATGTAATTATATATTTTGTACATTAGAACAGATAAATTAAGTAGGTTAATAGCACTGCTGTTTTTATTTATAAAGATCATAGAAAGAAGTATATTTCATGTCAGAAATATGAGAATGAGCATCAAAACAATTTTATTGCAAATCATTCCAACTGTTCCTGTTTTGATGTTTTATTTTAAATCTTAAAATTTCCTTGGATAATCAAACTGTAATACATACGTAGTTACATACTGAAAGATGCATTTATCATGTTTTTATTAATGAAAATAATTATAGATGATTACAATATATTTGAAAACAAGTAAGTTTTCAGAAACTAAAAGTATGCTACATTAGAAGTAATAAAAAGGCAGCTACATTTAAAATATTGCAAAATGATCTCTGTAAGAAGGTTTGGCTTTTATATGGAAGACTAATGCTTTTTTTCTTAGCCACTAAGTAAGCTCTTTATATTCAGTTGTTATTGGTTTCTGATTTAAGAGGGTCATCAAAGCTAAAATGTAGGCCACATATTTATGTTACTTACTAATAAAAATGCACTCTACCTTTAATTCACAATCAATAACTATGTGAAGAATATGATACCCAATGTATATTTTAATCCTAGGAGAAACCTGAATACCTTTTAATATAATAACTTTCAATTGTGAAACAACGAGATACATTAGTAGAATTTTTGCATGGTGAGCATATAAAGACTACAGCTTGTAATTTTGTATTTTGCTTGAAAAATTGAAAACAAATAATTTTCTTTATTTCTCAAGTCTAATCTTATAGAAAATATTTTAGTCATTTCAAAAGAGGACACTAATGTTAGTTAATCTATGTTTCATATTACATTTACAAAAGGTTAGAGAAATGAAAGTGCTAGATTCACCTGTGAAGTTAGACAGTCTCAAACACACTTTTGGAATAATATAAAGTCAAGTATACAATAATAAATATAAATTACAAATCTCAATTTCCCTAATCTACTGTTTTAGAAAATTCAAATAGGTCATTTTTAAGATATTGATTAAATGTGGATAATGAATCCATAAAATGCTCAACATTTTAGTTCTTAGCCTGTCATGACATTTATATTCATTGAAGTTCTTAACACAGTGAAAAATAATTAAATGGTTAGATAATTTTAGTGGTGTTATTTGATATTCATTTAACTTAAGCTTTTAGAAACCATCATCAGGCAAATAAAGTAACTTAAATGGATATCTAGAGAATTTAGTTTTAGTTTGCATTTAAAATTTTAGTCATGGTCTTGCACAAGTTAACAACAGCCTTTTGGAATTTTAGTCCAGTCTTATTTAGGGAGTCTAATTTAGGTATTGTTTAAGTTTAATTGGCTAAAATGGTCAGATATTTGGAGTAGTATTAGAGAATTTAGTTTTAGTTTGCATTTAAAATTTTAGTCATGGTCTTGCACAAGTTAACAACAGCCTTTTGGAATTTTAGTCCATTCTTATTTAGGGAGTCTAATTTAGGTATTGTTTAAGTCTAATTGGCTAAAATGGTCAGATATTTGGAGTAGTATTAGTCCATGGATGTTGTCTTCATCAAAATCTTACTATAGTTGACTAAAATAGTCAAACATTTTAGTACAGCCTTTATCCATCGATACTGTCTTGTTACGCATTACAATTTCGAATGGTCTGAAACCCAGCTAAAAGATAATTTAAATTCAGTAGTTAAATAAATGCCGATATGTTTCCAATTTATGATATTTGCAAACAAGATTGATACACAGTTTTTTTGCTTTATACAAATATGTTTAGACCCGGCATGGCCAGGTGGTTAGGGCGCTGGATTCGCAATCTGGGGGTTGCGGGGTTCGAATCCTTTCAGCTGTGGGGGCATTATAACGTGATGGTCAATCCCATTATAGATTGGTAAAAGAGTTGGCAGTGGGTGGTGATGACTAGCTGCCTTCCCTCTAGTCTTACACTGCTAAATTAGGGATGGCTAGCACAGATAGCCTTTGTGTAGCTTTGTGCGAAATTCATAACAAACAAATATGTTTTAATGTATAAACAACAATACAATTTACCATAACAGTTATTACAAACAATGATTTATATACAAACTTACAAACAATATAAAGTCTTTTTTCTAGTCTGGAACTTCCTTGATGTTTTATCGATGGTTCACGATGAGCGAGTTAATTTTGAGTTGATGTAGGTACAACTCACGTTATAGGGAGCTAGCTAGCTCTGTAATACTCACTGATCAATCGCTGATTGTTCCTACCGATGACGTTAGGTAATGTTTTAGTAAAAGTACAAATGTCAGATGTGAATCCACTGAAGTAAAATGGTTTATAATGTTTGAAATTTATAAACGTTTATGGTCATTATATCTGAAGTTCCCAATTAATAAGCAATTACAGCAACCCAATAATAGATACTTTTTTGTTTTTGGCACATTGCATTGGTTATGTTTATAGCCGTGTGGAGACTTTCTCGAAATTTCAATTTTTATGTAACAATACTGATGCTAACACTAGCATTAACGTACACACATATATTGTTGATTCTTACACTCGAGAATCTTCTACAACTTTGGAGAATAGGCGAGAGTTTCGCAATACATATTTAACAGTATATGATATGTACATTTCTAAATATAAATCTAATTTAAACAAACATCGATATTAAAATAAATATAGAATAATAAATCTGTCACAGTCTTAGTCTAGTTTACTAAAAAGATCAAACATTTTAGTCCAGTCTTTGTCTGTGGATGTTGTCTTCATCACAGTCTTAGTCTATTTCACTAAAATGGTCAAACATTTAATTTGGTCTTTGTCCGTGAATGTTGGTGTCATCACAGGTATCTAGTCAACTAAAATAGGCAAAGATTTTATTCATTTCTTGACTTTCTGTATTTACAAGCCATGGTGTCATTCCAATCAAAAAAAAAGAAAGAATAATAATAAAAATTAAGTTTTACTACAGTTACATTTACCTCCCCTTCATCCAACAAGTTGCAAAGTAGTTACTAAGAATTTGCATCACATAAGTATGTATTTTCCACATTTATTTTCAGCTGTTCTGCCAAACTATGATAATTAAGTAAAAACAGTATTACTAATATAGACTTTGTGATTATAGAATTATAATGTATTGTTGCGTCATCGAGGTCACGTGACTGGTGTGGCGCCACCTATTTTCTAGAACTATCCTGTACCTTGGCGAATGCTCTAGTATTTACCAGATATAGGGTAGTCTGGTATATAAAAGAGGGTGACAACGTGATGGGACGATAATATAATGTGTGTGTAGACAGTGAGTAATTGAACTGCAGTCAGAGAGCACGAGAGATGTTCTTTGAGAGTTATAGCATTTGTTTTAGCACGATTGTTGAAAATAAGTGTATCGTAAAGTTGTATTCGGAAAGAATAAACCAGTAAGAAAAATACCACCAATAAGTCAGCTTCGGGAAACCAGTAGTGGTTGGTGCTAAGGGACGCCCACCAACCTCCATCGTGAAAGTCCCTACAGCTAAGTGTAAAATGGCAAGTACACATAGTATCTACGTAACAGGGAAGCTGAATGGCCAAAGGTGCTTTGTCATAGATTCTGCATCTCAGCAGACCCTTGTGAGTATCAAGGTGCTGGATAACAAAGGAGTACCAGAAGCTGTACAGAAGCTCTGTGGTGTGACAGGACATTCTGCAAGGTTGTGGGGACCAGTGTGGGTAACTATCGAGCTGATGGCCATGAAAAACAGACAGAAAGTATACTTGGCTGACATTGAAGACTTATATATATTAGGATTGGACTATCTACTACCGAGGAAGTGTGTGTAGTTAACTTCTATAAAATGACGATTGGAAACAACAAAGG
>NW_013668035.1:31207-54219 GCF_000517525.1 Limulus polyphemus | reverse complement strand
ACTTGTGTCGCTAAAGTTTCGTCGGAACGAAGTTACGGAAAGTTAATTAACAAACGGAGACGTAACAGTATGTTATGATAACACAGCAGCAGGACTGTAAAGAATTTATGCATAAATCAAAATGTTTTCTCTAAAACCCTGGTAGAGTTAGCTGACTAAATTTGAAATTAAAAAACAAAAAAGTAAATTATAAAGTCTAAACCCTTTTCATAGAGAATTGTAATTTGTCTTACTTGTAAATTTCAAAAACCTACAAATATTAAGAAACATTAAAAATTAAAATCTGAATGACACAGCTGCTACATGGTAATAAAGAGTACTGAAGCTAATTAATGGTTGAAAATTGAATTCTTTTCAGCAATAATTCGTGTTTTTTTACACACATAAGCAATGCATCTTTAGCTCTTTCTTTATAAATGTTAAAATGGGTAAAAATGAAAGCTTAGCACTGTGATTATTAGTTATTGACTTTTTTTTTCAATAAAGGATTTGTATAGCCTACTTTACCTAATCCATCCAAGATTTTTGTTTTGTTTTATTTACAAACAATTTTATTTTTCATCAAGACAGTATTGTGTGGATTGTAAGTTTGTCAAGAAGCTTTGATAATTTATGCTTGTTGTAGTTTTCAGCAAAGTAGTCAAATAATTTCTGTATATTTTCATCTTGCCAAATATGTTGGCTCTTCATCTCATCTTAGTCATATCTAATAATTTTCATCTTCTCATCTTTTTGTCAACATCCTTATACACAAAATTAACAATATATGTATGTAGTTGTTTTTAGACATTAATCCTGGTCTAGACATTCAATGCTTGGTTAAGAATGGTTATTCTTGTTGAGGTTTACTAAAGTTCTCCCATTTTACAGGTTACATAGAAAAAATTATGCATTTTATATGAATGTGCTCCACTTTCAGCTGCAATGACATGTATTTTCGGTAGTCACAAGGGGTTTGTCCTTAGGAGTGGTGTTTGATACAATGGACTGTGATTATGTCATCATATATAATTACGCTGTTTGAGAACAATCTGAAAGCACTGTTATTCATGAAGAATATATTAAAGATATTGTCATCATCTTTGTCTAGCTCCCATGTCATACATCTCAAAGGAATGAAAACTCTCATTTTACCTTTGACTGGAACTTTATCATTACTTTCAACCCTCATCATGTCATTCTCTAGTTTAGTATATGAAGGCAGTGTCATGTTCTTAAGGATGATGTGTGGGTAATCATTAGTACCTTTTAAGTATTATGTTAAAAACATTTAATATGGCTATGACCTTTCCTCTGACAAGTCACACTGAATTTCATGCTTAGTTCTTTTGTTTGATTAGCACACTCTTAACGACATACAAGTTGAATCAGTATTAGCTTATCATATGATTCCAAAATCTTGAGTATATTCTGAACTGTCTGTCAACAAATGATGGATCTTAGCTCCTTATCAAGGTAAACTATTGCCTCTACTACTATATTTACATCATTGTAAACATCTGTGTTATATGTTGGTATACCTTTTATTCTTTGTGCACTTCTGAATAGTACAAGTGAGCGGGGTCCTCTGCAAGGGAGTTTCCCTTCCCTTTTCATTCTTTCTGAACTTACAGGTAGTATGCAAGGTATTTTTTATTGAGTTTTTCCAAATGTATATAAGAGAAAAGGTAGTAATGACTGGTAATCACTTCTAGCTCTCATGTTTTACCTTCTTGAGTGTCGTTTAAGCTGGGCTTCTCAAGTGGGAAGTAAGATGGATATTTCAGTTTATTTACTTCATTGGACAGTAAGTAATTTTGAACTGGATTTACGAGCTTCCAAGGGTATTTTGCTGTCATAATCTATGACTAAAAAATGGTCTTGCAGATATACATTGCAACTAAATCATCATATTAATCAAGTACTCAAATTAGTTACTCTTTAGGTATTCATAATTGTGGTGATCTCCCAGTATTCTGAAGGCCCCATTGTCACAGATTTTTGGTTTTCACAATATAAGTCAAAATTGAATGAAAAAACATATTTGTAGGTCTGTAATAGATCATTGCAATCTCAAAAGAAAAGTTTAATGGGTACATCTTAGTGGGGGTTTGGGAGACCAGCCACCCCTAATGTCTTGTTCTTAATTTAAATACAAACAGAATATGAACCTTGAATGTCTATTCTCTTAGAAGAGCTAGAATCCAAAACCTAATCCTGCTGCATCTATATGTGAGCTCTGCAGCTAACACTATATATGCATCCAAGAAAATAACATTGGGGAAATGATTAATTATCCATCCATTCTTGAGAAATTGCAACCTTTTAGGTCATACACTGTGTTTTTTGGTAATAAAATTTCACAAATTTAACCAAGCAATCAATTTAACATTTTAACTGTTAAAAAAAAAAAAACAACTTTGCATCTTCCAACTGTTAGACCTTCGGAGAAATGGGCCATCGAACTAACAGACCATCACCAGAATTGTACTGAAAACATTTACATGTATATATATATGTGTGTGTGTAATTTTTTATGCTGAACACATAATACCGACTTTATCCGTACTTATTAAATGTTTGTGTAGCTAACTCATGCAGCTGATTTTATAATGTTTTAACTAATCAAAACTAACAACAAAGCTTAAATATAAAACCTGTGATATTTGTGTAGTTTGAAATACAGTAGCAAGTAGAGAAAGTATAGACCAATCCATTGAAACTGCAATGATAACATACTAGCATGGGCGCGCGTAGGAAGGGATTTTCGAAAATAAAAAAAAAATGAGTAGATATGTAAAATGTAAGGTATTTGTATTTTTTTTCTGTGGGCGCCCTTATCAGCAGCAAATAAGAATATGTTGTCAAATTCTATCATGATTAGGTACTTGTGAATTGAAGGTAAGATTTGTTATCGGTGTTAAGAGTATGTAAACAGTTTCTTGTGTGTGTTTTGAATACCACGTTTCATTAGTGCTGAGATTGTCTTAATATACAAAATTTACAGTTGTTGTGAATATAAAGCAACCAATATATTCTATCACTGTTAAAGGTATCATGAGTAGTTCTTGTAAAGAACAATACACTTTGAATTATTTTGCCCTGTTCAGTTTTTTTTCTTGTTGGTTTTTGATACTGCCTCTACTAACTTCACTTCATAAACAAAATTTCTAACATCAATTAACTTCTTTCATGACTATGCTGTTCACACTAACATGCTTCGTCCTGAATAGTGTAATAAATAACTAATGATTTGCTTGTGAAATGCTTTCCATCAGTGATGCCTTGTAATTGCTGTAGTTATCTAAAAAGAAAAGTTGTTCATTAAAATTCACTAAAAACCAACGAACTACGTACATGATAACAAAAGGGTTTAATAGTTTTATTTCCCTCATGTTAAGATTAATCATGAAATAAAAGTTGTGTATGTGAGATTTCGATGTTTCTTATTCATCTGGCTTTTACTTGAATAGGCTGTACCTTTCATTTAGTACTGCGTTTAAAGGCTTATCCACAATGGACGCGAGCGAATGATTTATAAGTTACAGCAGTCAAATGGGAGTATCCACATCAGCAGCGAGCAACGTCGCTTTGAGAATTTTTCGTTTCGCATAAATAAAACCTGTTTCTATTTTCTCCCTCTCGTCGAGTTACTGGAAAGAAACTGACCAATGAAAATAATCTGGAATATAATAATAATAAATATGGTGATTGTGTAGTGCTTTGCAACATTAACGTAATAATAATGATAATGTTGCACCTCAAATACTTTAAAAATTTATAAAAAAAGATCACAAAAGGAATATGTACTGAAACGCTATTGAGATGGCAGTAATTTGTATATAGTTTTAGTTTGTCCAAAATATCATTTCAGCTATAGGCTACTACTGTTGCAGATATCTTGTTATCTAAACGCGACCTGTTTTGTAATGGGACAGTCCATCTCTAGTTTGCCCAATAGGAATGCATAAGTAGGGTCATGTATATATTTCCAGTTTTGAAACGTTTCCAATTCGCGACTGGTGTGGGTTGACATTTGGTGACGTCATTCACGTCTACTATAGATGAGTCTTGTAGAATGCATGGATCGAAATACCTACCATGGTAAACTAAACATGGATCTTTCTGGTACATATGTTGCAAAGTTTTGTATCATATGTCTCATACAGTTACGCACACGCAAAGTAAAGAGAGTAAAATAACATATTTTGTAAAACAGTTTGAAAAAGTACCTTTGTGCCGTAGAAAGTTTGATACTTGTTCTATTTTTTGCTATAATAAAATATACTTTTCTTAATTTAGGTGTCCTCAAACTTTTTTTGCTGATCTCCCTTTGAAAATATTTCATGATGTGACGACTCCCCACACCCATACACAGTGAGAGCAAGTTATTGTACACATTCAAAAATATATCCGTTATCGAAATATTTTTTATGATTTCGTAACCCGCTTGTGGGTCGGGACCCCAGTCTTAGAAACGCTGTCTTAATTAATGATGAGGACGCTAATAGCAAAGTATTTCACCAAGATGGGAAAAAAAGGAAATTCAACTCGTAGTTTGGTTTGAGTGTTTAATGCTTACTTCATGATCTAAAGGCGTCATGATGTATTTATAGATGTCCAAATATACGTCTTCCTATACCTTTTAACATCCACTATTTCTGACTTTCAATAGAACCAAAAACCCTAACACTATCGTGAACCAAGCCGTGAGACTATTTCTGCCCACCATTGCTCTACTCGGTCTAATCACTGACATTAAGTTTTCAAATGACAGTCCAGATAGTCTTGTTGAATGCTTTATACAGATATTCATAAATACTGATCGTCAATTAACAGTTTTCTCGTTTAGGCTGATCCTCAAGTTTTATGGAGTATAGATAAACGAGGGCCTGGTGGTTAGTGTGCTTGACTCGCAGTCTGCGGTCGCGGGTTCGAATCACCGTTGCCATACATGGTCGCCCTTTCAGCTGTGGGGTATTATAAAGTGATGGTCAATCCCACTATTTGTTAGTAAAATGGTAGCCCAAGAGTTGTCGGTGGGTGGTATTGACAAGCTGCCTTCCCTCTAGTCTTTCACTTGTAAATTAGAGACGACTACCTGGAGAGGAGATGAGCGTCACCAGGTAAATCTGCCCGAGAGTCACCGGTGATGTATTAACATGTAAAATGCTTCTACGATGCCTTGGAACTAAAAAAAAAAACAACTACAAAGTTGAAAACAAACCGATTTTTAGAGCGCTTGTTCATCAGTGCATCATTTCAAGCTAACAAGAAAGCATTGTGTGAAGTTAATTTTGAACCAGCATTAATTTTTATTATACACTTCGTTCTTTCGCTAGAACTTTAACAGAATTTGTATATATATAATATCGCACAAGCTTATGGGAAGATACGGAGCAGCATTTATCTTCACGTTTTTTATCTTGGATCACATTCCTTAGGTTTCATTTTAATTACGTCACGCTTGTCCGGCTGCGTTATAACGTTCCGGTATTTTATTTTATAATAATACTGACACATCCTAAAATTTTAGTTTAGCAAATGTGCAGTTTTACCTTTTATTAATTGTTAAGGGAGACGGGCGGGCGTCAACAGTGGATTTGATGAAACTTTGTTGAATGGACGGCAACTGCCTGTTGTAGAAACATAGAGGATGACGTTTCGAAAATCTTCTGCCTTTCGTCATCATGATTGCTCTGCCTAAACAATCTATCAAAAGTGGATTTATTCATTATAGCACTTTTCATTGGAAGATCTGTGGCTTCCAGAATTTGTATAACCGGGCTAGAATATGAATTTCATGTGCCGAAAAAAACACTCGGCTTTTAGTTTAACATTTTATCATATGATGCTATGTTGTAAGTTTGGAAATGAATAGCTGTTCTTTCTTGGTATGGTTGAGAAATTCATCAAACGTGTATTTAAAACCAAAAGTTTTACGAACTTTGTAGAAAACCATACTTGTTTATCACTCGCACATAGAACTGTATCATATGACTGACTGATGGACCATGTTATGAATGGCGTGAATATAACCACATTTGTTAGATAGAGCGCAGAAATTCCATACTAATGGCATTTTTTAAAATTGTACTTAATATTTTAGTAAATTGTTTTAGGGCTAGGATTGAGCCGTCGGAATTCTGTACACAATTTAAATAGTTTCAAACTGAAAAAGTATTCGCATTTTTATGCGCTTGATAAGACTCCCATTATATTTCTTCGCGTTAACACAGGCTTGCAGATTTGATATTAGACTATTATTACACCTGTTGTTGCATTTCACATACACCAGACTAAGAAAGTAATGGTAATTCGATTTATGCAGGATTTATCGGGTAATAGTGAAAATATTATAGAATTCTAACACTCGGTGATAAAAAAACAAAAACAGTTAGGCTTTTTATTTAGTAAATTTAAAAACATAATACTTCAGTTAGATTTATTAAATAGCGTAGAAGAGTGCAGCAACACCATCAATAGCACCAACCAATTTACAAACAATTATACAGAACTGAAGAATATTGTTAAAAATACCGTATCAAAATCAAGTCTTTGTAAAATTGGCAGAAGATAAAAGAGATCCACCAAACTATATACATGAATGGAACAGGCCACAACATCAGCCAAATTCCTAAAATCAACCTACGATTCTAAATTAACGTGGGCTAATCGTATAAATGATATTCAAGCAAAAGTCTGGCAACGCTCGAATTATGTACGGAGTCTGAAAGGTAATAATAACGGAGCTTCTCCCAACAACATACATTCGCCCAATAACAGAATATGCGTGTCCGACATGGATAAACATAGCACCACATTACATAAAAAATATTACGAGCAATACAAAATTCAATATTTACTACAGCATACAGACTACCGAGATCCACTTCATCAAATTTCTTGCGCAAATATGCCAACATACGAACACATTCTGACAGACTCCTACATTATTCGCTAAATTATTTCGCGCAAAATTAGCATAAAAATGACCTATTATATGAATCAGATTGCTACTACATACATGATGGGGATAGTTTTAAGTACCTCTCACCCGTTAATATATATAATAAAAATAAACATTTAAGAAGGTACCACCTCACAATAGATTAAGATAATTTACATTAGTTTCTAAAGCCGCTTTGAAAATGCTCTCAAGTAGTTGTAAAACTAATGAAAGTGGATATTACACCGGAACTGGTCGCTAAGTACAGGATTTTATAATAACGAACTAAACAGAATTGTAATTCGATGACGAGGGACCCACTTTGAGACTAATAATGCTTGGAGACGGCTTGAATGGGTAATGAAGAAAAACTTTAATATAAGTTTAACATAACAGGAAATGTACAACGTTTCGACAAGGTTCTGTCATCTGTTATATTAAACTTATGTCAAAGTTTTTCTTCATTACCCATTCAAGCATAATTAAACAGATTTGTATATATCCACCGAATATTACAAGAATTACTTACATGGACATTGCCCTGAAAGGGGTCAGAGTAAGTGCAGGTTACTCTCACCATCATGTAGTGATTATTTTAACATTCTCCTATAAATGCAACTATTACGATCTAGGAGGGTGGAAAAGGTCGAACGTACCTGACCCTCCCAGGTCTTTAAGACCTAAAACCCGACAAGAGGAGTCTGTCTGTGCGTTTAAACATTGTAATCTTTCGACGGAAATGTTATGATGTTTTTGTAGAGTAAGCTGTTTAATTTAGGAGTATTAAACAACTTTTCTCGTAAAACGCCGACCGCGAAGTATGCCCATATCGGATTGTGTTTGTGAAATTTGCATTAGTGGTGACATCTGTCAGAAAGAAAATAAAGTAAATCACATTTAAATATGAGTTCTAGAAGCAATTCGCCCGAATTAAGCTATATCAAAAATAAGAACTTTGTGACGTTGTCATAAATAATTTGCTCCTCAGTGGCACAGCGGTATGTCTTTCGGACTTGCATCGCTAGAAACCGGGCTTAGATACCCGTGGTGGGCAGAGCACAGATAGCCCATTGTGTAGCTTCGTGCTTAACTTCAAACAAACAAGCATACATAATTTTACCATCGTTATAGTAAGGAGTTTTGACCAAATCAACATACGTAGTTAATTAAGAAATAAAAAAGTAGGGTGCATCTTGTTTTTGACTTTGAAATCCAAGTTCATTTCAAAAACTTTGTACACTTTTGGAAGGTGGTAGTTTCTTCAATATTTATGTGATATTATTTTGGCATACTTCTGTAATCACGTGTTTGTTATGAACACGAGATATAGTGATATAAAGCTGTAGGAAGGGGAACTTGTAAAATGTATTTTGTTGTAACTGTACGTGTTTTTTTTTTTTATATAAACTCAGCATAGTTGTAATCTTCATTTGACATAACTAATCGTATTATAAGTGCGATTCTAGTACAGTAAAAACTATTTAACGCTAAATTATTTGTATTTTTATTGAATCATTTTGTTATAAAGTAATTTACGAATTTCGTTGAAATTACATGCTGGCACATGGATATAATTTCATGTAATCATTGTACTTAATAACAATCAGAAGTGTAATTTGTTTAATTTAGTGTAATATACTATGTTCACGATGCTTCGTAAATTTTAAGTGTAGTGAATGGGATGAAGACGTTTCATTGGTTTCACCAGATGAATGTATTTGATGCAAGTTTGAATTATTCAGGTAAGTATGGGGCATTTTTCTCGCCATCTCATTCAGAGGGTTAAAACAGAAGATAAAATAGTTGAAAAAGTAATCAAATGCATGTTAGAAGTAGTCTTAAAAACGTTTTATATATTAACATTTTAAAACAAGTAAAAATAATGTGTGTGTTTTTGTAACTGTTTAGAATATGCATGTTAAATACAATATGAGAAAAAAATACTGACCTTAGTAGCTTACGATTTATATGAATAATGATATGTTGTTTAAGTACGGTTTCTATGGGATGTGTTAAATAAATATTCAACTTGAGAATGGCACCTGGTGGGTCTCATATTTTGGAGGTATGTGTAGAAGGTAGTATACTAGAATAGAAAATATTTCTAACTTTTTGGAGTGTTGAAAGATACATAATTTTTTAACTACTTTGAATTCAATGATACATAAAACTCGCGGAGCGCAAAAAGAAAAAGTAGGAATCTTTCGTGCGGTACTTCATGGATGTTGAACATACGCTGCTGTTTAATGTACTGGTACAGTGCAAAGAGGCCATTGGCATGATACTTAGTGAAAATGTTGCTTCATTCACTCAGTTTCTGTGTGCTTGTTTACCATAAAACGCTGTTGGTTTCGTTTGCTTCATACGGTATGTTATAGCCATCGATCGGACGTAACAATATCACTCCTACTGTTTGTAGCGGCACAAATATTTAAAGCAGCCGGTGAGCTTGCTACAGACGCCAAGTCACTTTTTCAGAACACTCAACACACGAGATAATTTATGATTGCGCGTGTCAGGGTTTCCTGTGTACAGTTGACGCGCTGTTTCTGCATTTATTTCTTGTTGAGGAGCAGACTGTGGTACGAGCTCGGTGATTTCTCTTGGAACTGAAGAGGCAAAAACAGCGGACCTCGTATTTATGTATGACACTTTTGTCTTGTTGGTTGCCAGTGTTCACTCTGTTTAGCACTGCAAATTGTCAGAAGTCTAAGAAAAGTGCAGAGTCGTGCTTTTTTTTTATTTCGAACAGTATTGTCACTGGTAAGAGGGATAGCTACACTACCTTATTTGGGTGTTCCGTTTCTGAAGTACCGATCGAACTGGACAGTCGGTATTTTATCGCTCATTTTATTTAAACAACAAAAAAGCAACTCTTAAGTTTTAGTGAGAGAACTGAATCAGGACATACCTAGTAAGAATGTAATGTTAGAATCTATTACTCTTTACGAGACCCGATTGCCTGTTTGAAGGAAATATCGTCGGCTTTATCAGAATAAGAATAATCGTGTAGGTAAGTTTAGGTGCTCTGTACCATGACGTGATAATCTTTGGGATATAAGTCGCACATTGACAGTTTTATTATTTGTTGACAGCCCAACATTGAAAAAAGTATTTATTTTCAGAAAACGTCAGTTGAATATAGACTCGTCTTGCTTTGTAAAATATTTTTAGTTACTGTTATTTTGTTAACCTGCTCCATGAATCTGTATTATATTTATACGACGTTTTATATAAAATATGGAGATATATCCAACATAAATAGCTTTGAAACTGTAATTCTTGTGTCACAACTACGGAAGTGAGACTGTGTTTTAACATTATAAACATTGAAAGGTTGGAATTAATTTTACGTATTAATAGGTTTAATAATATTTGCCAGACCGTGGCTTATTTTCATAAAGGGAAAATGCTGCATAAGATAACAATTAAAATTTTCTGTAAAATTATTAGTAAAGTGAGATTGTGCATTCGCAGTAATTTATTTTAATACGTTCGTATATCTTAGTTGAGGTTTATACATTTTGGTACAAATTACGTTTGTATGGGTCTTGGTTTACGACCATGCTTTATCAATATCCTCCCGTTATTTATAATGCGTACGCTGAAAGTGATCATGCCAAGACTGATAAAAACGTATTCACGCATGTAAAGTATATATTTATAGACCTATGTATATGATGTAAACTTAATCTCAGCTTACTACATCTGTGTTCCGTTAGTGACATGCAGGTATTCAGCAGCAAGTCTGGCATTTTTAAGTGAGACATGTTTTTCACGCAATGAGCTGTTTCAGCGCTACTTCAACTCGGGAGGCCTCTTCCCTTGCGTTAAAGATAGGGAACCTTTTCTGTTCGCGCCATCTCTGCCGCCATTGTCCGCGACTGACTCTCTAGAACTTGGTAAGCGTGCTGGTCTCCTAAATGACCTTGATTCAAGACACCGGGTTTGTGCCTGTTTAGTAAAAATGTGAATTGTACAAGTACTTATTCTGTAGCTAGTAACAACTTTACCCAAACGCCGGTTTGGTTGGGGCGAGGTGAGCAGTTTAGTGTTTGGTTCTTGTAATGGATGAACATGTTTCGCATGAACAATCCGTCTAGTCTAACTCGTCCCCTCAGTTTTCGGTTGACCCAGTTGACGCTTGTATAAAGTGCTGGCCTGTATCAATGAGAAATATTGCTGTTTGATCTTTCTAGTGGGTTTGAGGTAAAATTTTGGTCACATCTCTTCATATTCTAAACGAACAACAGCGTATTTATTATACATGTTAGTTACCAAATATTTTATTATTATTTGACTAATCGTAATAACACAGATCAGTAATATTTATTAATAACAACGGTCAGTAATTTTGTTTTTGAAGTATATCTTTATCGGGATGTCATTATGTTTTCTGTTCAGCTATCAGTTTTGTACTTGATTATCTAAAATAAGAATTATATGATACCTTTTAACATTCTTGATCTAGTATTAGTAATATAGATCACCAGAATTTATATAAAGTGGATTTTGTTTTAAAAAATTAAAGATGCCACATGTCGAAAAAGAAAGAAAGGTTTTGAATAGTATTTCCTAAACAATGTGTAATGATTAGAGATTTTGTAGAAGTTAATTGTTTATGTGTTTGATAAAAAGTGTTGGTTATATTTGACAGCATCGGAAGTGTTGATTGGAAACAAGTTTCAGGTCAGTAATGATTCTTTTATGTCAGAATTTCGACACTATACCATTGTTTTGGGTTTTATATGGGGTCGATTCTTGGAAGCTAGCCAGAGTGAAAAACAAACTTTCACATTCACACGTGTGCTAGCACGCATAAGCTGGGACTAGTTACTGGTATCTTTACTCCGTGTGTATACCAGGAGGTCTAAACACACCCATAAAAATCATTGTGGTTAGAGCGTAGACTTCCAGTGAGAAGGCCTATAAAACTTTATTGTGACAGTACACATTTCGTATATGTAACAGACTTTGCACCACAGAAGAATCTTACCCAAATCTAATCGAATTTTTCTGTCATTTTAGGCTTAGCTGGCAAATTCTATGTTGCCTCCGTCGTGTTTTGTCGCTTATTTGTCTACTTTCACAGTGAAGTTATGGAGAAGTACATTTCGTATTAAATTAATTACAACATTATTATTTACATTAATAAACTCAATAGCCAGAGTGCTATCAGAATCAGTGTGATACAGTGATTTGTATTTTTCTTTTCCTTCAAAATGTGTTTTCCTAAATTGAAATCAGGAGCTTTACATTAAAGAAACTGAATGAACACGTGAAAATATGTATTCAGTCATAAATTTTCTTCCTTACAGAAGAATAAACTGGACATAATTTAATATCGTATCAGTTTTTAATATTTAATTTAATGTCTTATCAAACTTATAGCTTTTCAATAAACTGTAATGAAAGATTGTGACACAGTTGAGATGAGCATTATAAAATTGTAAAACAAAGAAAACCACCATCTTAATACAAACACACGCGAATTTACACTTTTGTGTTGTGCTTTAATTTGTACATATTGTGTCTGTAACTTTAGTTTAATCAATTTGTTTAGTGTATTGACATTAGTGTTGGAAACAAAAATAATGTTTTGTGAGTACAGTGCAAATTTGCAAGTTAAATTTGTCATAAGTGCGGCCGTCGAATCCAGACGGAAACCAGGTAGATTCAGGTGTATGTTCCCACGGAAAATGTTTACGTTTAGTGGTAGTTTGAGCCTATTTGGATTTAGTGGCCGTCACGATATGACGAAAATAAAAGCGAAAGTAAAGAGTTTAATGACCAATTTATATAACCTTCTATTTTTTATCTTCAGCTACCAAATTAATTTTAGGATCTTTTTATTGTGAGTCACTATTTTTGGCTAGAATCTCAAATCGAAATTAAGGGGAACCGAAGCTGTGCCCCTCCCTCTCCCAGTATTGAAAAGGGTGTATTGTCTCCTCTCTTCAACACCTGTGGTTACAGCATATTTGTTTACTAGTGCTATGATAAAATAAAATGTTTTTGTGTTAACATTGGAAAATGTTTAATATGTAATGCAGAATAGTTTTACAGCGAAATATTTTTTATTCCTTTCATTGAGTCGTTAACAGAATTTTGTTATCAGTAAACATTGGCATATTCATAGTGTATTTTTTAAACTATTTGTCAAAAAATAAAAAATTGGATGTATAAAGCGGCAACATAAATATACTAATTACGATTCATCGTCATAATATGCCATGAGCGGTATGGTTATTGTTTGTTGAATTTTGCGTAAAGCTATTTGAGTGTCAGACGTCCCTGATTTTAAAGTGATAGACTTTAGAGAGAAGGCGGCTAGTCAACACTAACCACAGCCAACTTGTGGATTAACCGTCACTCATAACAAACCTGGTATTTTCTTACGGTAACGAAGCCTGTACCACGGAACCTCTGATCCACAATAACTACTTGGCCTCGAGCTCAGCCCGTCAGATATAACCATTTTTATGTATTTTTCAATCTAAAACAACTTAGATGACGTAGAGAAAAATATAATAGGTATACTCACTTTGATGTCGTCTATTTGTATGAAAATTTAAGTAAAGCCGTAAAAATAATGACTTGGCAACGAATCTGTATTCGATAGGACTACATCTCACTAATTCCTGCCAGGCTCGTTTTCATATTAGTTTCAACCACTTGAACAAATAACTATTGGCCTGGTGGTTAGGGCGCTCGACTTGCAATCTATGAGTCGTGAGTTCGAATCCCATCATCGAACATCTCGCCATTTCAGCCCTAGGGACGTTATAATGGGTTGAACAATCCCATATTTCGTTGGTGAAGAGTTGACAGTGGGTGGTGTTGACTAGTGCAAATAGCTCTCGAACAACTCTGAGCGAAACTCAATAAACAAAATACAATCACTGTATTGTAAATTGTATTTGAGAAATAATTGTCGATCTGTTGGTGAAATCGGCATACTTGTATTGAAAATTAATAAAATAAGTTAATCGTATTCTTTATTTACATATTGTATCGTCTTCTGTTCCAACATAATGTAACATTGCTTTTGTGAAAGTAGGTTGTCAGAAAAAGAATAGACACAATCGGTTAAACTTGCATATTCAAGGAACGATTGAATGTGAGATGTTTACTCTGATTAGTGATTGTTTTCAAAAGCTCCAAATAAACAGGCTGCGTAAGACGTATTCTTATTGTGGATAACAACTTGTACTCGATTTGCACATTGATCAACTATCTTCAGAAAAATCGTGGAAATATTTTGAAATTGGTGTCAAGCCTATTTCATTTAGCCATAAACATTTCAATATAAAGTTAATAATTTGTTTTATGTTGAATTTGTTTTTCTTATAAACTGAGAGTCGACTGACGTTGTAAACAATCTGTCTACCAAAAGCTAAACCACGACGGATGGTATCGAAGTAAACACGCTTTAGGTTCGAATAAATTTCTGCTTGCGAGGCATGTTTCCCATTTTGCAGATACTTCAACGTAAATTTGTATACTTTGCATAAACCAAAAGTAGTCTGTATTGTCCAGGCTACTAGTAAAAATATCCGGAGATATTAAAGGATAGCGTTACTTATACTGCATAGTAAATAACGTTTGATCGAATATATTTTTCTGGATAAGCAGTGTTCAACACACTTAACACCAAGCATTTGCTTTGCTATTCCAGGCTGAATAAGTTTTTTGCGTTGAACGCGTATTACAAGTGTTAATATGGTATCTTTGCAAATTAGCACAAGGAGGCCTATTTGTTTTAAACTTTTATGGAATTCTGAAGATCCATTTATGTATTTTTACAAAACAAAATTGAAAACCGAAAACTGTACATTTAATAAAAAGGTATTGTTGTGTAGCATCATATGTATTTATTTTATTTTTTTTGATATAGTACTTTTATGTATATCGACTATCCGATAGATCCAGACCATGTATTTTTATCTATTTTTTTAACATTGCCATACATGCTGCAACTGTACGTGTACAAAGCGTACCGAGCAATTTTAAATATCGTTGTACATTTTGTTATAAAAATGTGCTTCTTAAGTCAATCAGAAAGTAAAGATGTAAAGTTTGTTATTTGATGAGCCAAAAATCGAGATATTTAAACGCGGAAAGCAAATATATATATATATATTGAATTGATCACTTATCTGTAATCTTTTGGATTTGTAAAAGTATTTGTTTATATTGATCATTTCTGTGTGATATACTGGATTAAATTGTTACGTCAAGACTCAGTTTTGTCTTATACATGTGTACCTTATTATCAGAAGAATAAATATAGCCTGTCATTAGCTACAACAGGTTGAAAAAGAAATTGCAAATATTTAAAACTATTTTTTTTATAATTGGTTTGGAAATTATATATTTTTATAACAATTTATTTTAGAATTATTAATTATGTGAAACAAACCCACAGCAGTGGGTACGATCAATCAAGGAATGCATCAGGCCTATTTTTCAATTGTACGTTTGATAAGAACGAAATCTATAACATACATAATAAATTTAAAAAAAAAAACAATGTATGTGTAAAATTTTTGTCCATGAATAGATAAATCTTACAGTCGCCAAGCGAGTAATAATTTACGATTAAAGAGTATTTGAATAGATATATAATATTTCTAATTTGCGCTTTTCCTATTGAGACTACCACAATGAGGTGTATTTAATACAACAGTGTGCATGGCTTGCAAGCTGAAATTTCTGCAACCGTGCGATGTATAGTGTTCAGAGCTAGTAACTTGTATTAATTTCCAGTCGGTAAAAAACGAGTTACGGAGTTCGTGGGAGTATTTGTTTCTGAAACGTGTGGTTGTGTTCATTACGGTCGATGTATCGAGTATTTATTGATACTAATCAGTTTGTATTATATCCGGCTTTTCTGTACGGTACGAATGATAATGTGAGTAGGTCAACACAAGTATCTCTCTCTCTCTGCGTGTTCTATAAAAGTGTACTTGTTTCTGTTAGAGTCAAGTTAAACATTTAACATTAGTTTGAGATCAGTAGGTAAGACTTAAGTTTATTCAATGGATTTATTAATTAATGATTGGCTGTGTTCAATAGGGCCTTGAGACCTTTAAACTTCGACTGACTACTATTCGCCTTTTCCTTATAAATAGGGCCTTGAGACCTTTAAACTTCGACTGACTACTATTCGCCTTTCCCTTATAAATAGGGCCTTGAGACCTTTAAACTTCGACTGACTACTATTCGCCTTTCCCTTATAAATAGGGCCTTGAGACCTTTAAACTTCGACTGACTAGTTTATTCAATGGATTTGTTAATTAATGATTGGCTGTGTTCAATAGAGTCTTGAGACCTTTAAACTTCGACTGACTACTATTCGCCTTTCCCTTATAAATAGGGCCTTGAGACCTTTAAACTTCGACTGACTACTATTCGCCTTTCCCTTATAAATAGGGCCTTGAGACCTTTAAACTTCGACTGACTACTATTCGCCTTTCTCTTATATTTCTTTACATTGCCACCCGTAACTATACAGTCCTTTCTTAAAGTTACTCTTGTCACTCGTTATTGAAGAACCTCCTTTACCTTATGTTGCTGCTCTCATACATGTTTGTACGTTTTATTACAATTTACAGCTTTTACTATAAGTAAGCTAAGTTTTTGGAACAGGTACAACGTTTCGATCACTGGTGCTATCATTATCAACTACTTGATAATGATCGCACCAGTGAGTAAGTAAACTCAAAACGAAACTATGTTTGTACATTGTTGAAGAGACATGCTGTTTTCGTAAATTGAATATTTGTACCTAGTTCAGAATATACCCTGATTTCAAGACTTCAATATAGTATCAAATGTGTGTAACTTGCTAAAAAGCGGTCTTGCTCCTTTGAACTTAATAAACTTAATATTATGTGCAGTTTGTTAAGAAGACCAACTGTTTTTGTGAACTTAACGTAAATTAAAACCGTTAGATTTAATCAATGTATGTAACGATTTGTCAGTTTACTTACGTATATCAGTGAAAGTAAGTAGAATAGTGGTATGCACTGATACGTGCCCTTACACAGGTAAATGGCAGGTAAACACTGATGATTTTAAATAACCTTACACAGGTAAATGGTAGGTAAACACTGATGATTTTAAACGACTTTACACATGTAAATGGTAGGTAAACATTGACGAAGTTAAATGACCTTACACAGGTAAATGGTAGGTAAACACTGACAATTTTAAATGACCTTACACAGGTAAATGGTAGGTAAACACTGACGAAGTTAAATGTCCTAACACAGGAAAATGGTAGGTAGGTAAACAGACGATGTTAAATGTCCTAACACGGGAAAATGGTAGGTAAACACAGACGAAGTTAAATTTCCTTACACGGGAAAATGGTAAGTAAACACAGACGATGTTAAATGTCCTAACACAGGTAAATGGTAGGTAAACACTGACGATTTTAAATGCCCTTAGACAGGTAAATGGTAGGTAAACATAGACGAAGTTAAATGTCCTTACACGGGAAAATGGTAAGTAAACACAGACGATGTTAAATATCCTTACACAGGAAAATGGTAAGTAAACACTGACGATGTTAAATGTCCTAACACAGGTAAATGGTAGGTAAACATAGACGAAGTTAAATGTCCTAACACAGGTAAATGGTAGGTAAACACAGACGATGTTAAATATCCTTACACAGGAAAATGGTAAGTAAACACAGACGATGTTAAATGTCCTAACACAGGTAAATGGTAGGTAAACATAGACGAAGTTAAATGTCCTAACACAGGTAAATGGTAGGTAAACACAGACGATGTTAAATATCCTTACACAGGAAAATGGTAGGTAAACATAGACGATGTTAAATATCCTTACACAGGAAAATGGTAGATAAACACAAACGATGGTAAAGTTGTCTAAATGAGCCGGTTGTGAAAAATTTAGTGTCAATTGCTGCGTTTCAGATCATGGTTAAGTGTTGTATTTTGTAAAATATTATGAAGTGAAATATAAGAAAAAGTTTATCTATAAACTGTTCTGTTGTAAAGACATGAACAGTTTTCTGACACTTTATGAGCTGTTTTAAACATTTGTAGTAATATTACTTTGAGCACTGAAATTGGTAGACAAAAATATCAATGATTTAAATTAAATTTGTTCTATATACCTCACGTTAGCCATATCCCAATTCAACGTTAGGCATATGATACCCAATAAGTTTGAATAGGTAATTCTTAGTTTGCATCCAAAATTTATTTGGGTTTATATGGTGTTTTTTGTTTTGTTTTTTCTGTTTTACTACAAAGCAGTTCTTTGGACGATCTGAACTTTCTTTGCCACAAAGATTGAACTTCGATTTCTAGCGTTATAACCGTTGAAATTCACCACTGAACCACAGGGGTGGGTTCATATCAGCATGATTTTTATGTGTATTTATTCTTACTTAAGGAAATGTTTCGTCGCAGTTGGGTGCTTACATTTATCGAATAAAAAACCAGGTGCCTAGAGGAAATGCATATCCAATTAAGTCTTTTTAAAGGGAGCTTCACCTTACTTAATACTAACGGTTGAACAACAGGTGATCTGGTAATAGCATTACTTCCATACCCTCTTCTTGTAAACGTTAGTTGTTTAAAGTGCAAAAATTAACATCTTTACATCACCTCTCTTTCTTATCCGTTCAAGCATTCCTCTACATGAGTGTGTGACTGTGCACAATGTGATTATAAAAAAGAAAACCATACTTGGAAAGAGTGAATAATAAAAACAGCTTGGTCTACAGGGGAACAGAATTTCATGCCAGAAGCACATTGAGGGTCATAAGTTTTGTCCATGAAAACTTAGACTCAGTACTAGGTGTTTTAAAACCGTATTATATTGTATATAGCACAAGTAGTTTTAATCATTTTAGATGTGGGTTTTTCTTTATAACCACCCAGTATAGATAGATGTATGTGTGGTAACGTAGATATATATATATATTAAAAAAATATGTGTACACCTGGATGTGCACAGCGCACAAAAAACTTGCATAGAAATAAAATTGACCTTCTTTTCACCTTCCATGTGATGGCTATAATTCTGCGTGGCTTATCGAACTGCTTTTATTCAGGAGATAATGTGAACTGGTCGAACAGGTATGGAAATCGGAAGGATGCACTATTACTTGCAGAAGAAAAACAAAGTTTTGGTCCTAGTTTACTTCTACAATTATTAATATCTTGTAATGATTATGAGTGAAATGTTGTGTTTCAGGCAATTGAAAGTTTAATATCTTTTAGTTAAATTCTAAGAACGTCGCAAGATATTATGCATGTGTGTGAGTATCGGTGTCGTATTACATAACACTGAAAAAGAAAGAGGCATTTCGATATCACGTTTTTCACAGTCTGTAAGTTATACAAGTTAGCCATGTCATCCGGTATCAGTTAAATGAGCATTGTAAAATGTGCGTAAGATGGATGATATATCATTCTAGAGGTACTTTCTTTAGGTTCTTATATAATTGTGTATTTCAAATGTTTATTTACTATTGTATTTAATAATATAATAACTTTCGTGAGTACCAAATAGTACTCATTATTATATGTTAAAACATATTTACATACACATATATATTCAATAAAAACGTAATGTAAATTATTTTGTTAGCATGTTTTTTGTAAGCACGAATTTAAATATTTTATGAAACTATCTTGTATACACCGTCACTATAATCATAACATTTATAGCTACCGTTTTGTTGTTGTTGATATTACTTCGCGATGTGGCGCAGGTTGACTCTGTGATAAAGCTCTACATTTGGGAACTGGCGAACTGTATTTCAATCCGTGCGAAAAATATTCCCTGCACTTTAGGTGTTGGTGTATTGTAAGAGTAGTAGTCATTTCCTTATGGTGGATGGTTGGGTGCTGTTGACTGACTTCCTTCCATCTGGTCAGTGTAGTTCAAAATTAGGGACGGCGGCAGAGAGTCTTAGTGGCTTCGACATAAATATAAAGTATAAATTACTTTTACTTCGAAAGCGGATTTTTGCTTGCGCGAATATATACAAGCATTGTGTTAAAGTCATTTCCCCGACATTCCCATTTATAACCAGGTGGAATTGGTTTCACATAGTCAATTTAAACAGAACATTCCAGCTAAAACTTTCCCAAACGTTTCTGATGTAGCTACGTGTAATTAATCTATAGCTTTAACGAAAGTGGTTATTTCTGATTTGGTTTTAAATCAAATGTACTTTGTGCTTTGCGAGGGTTAAAATGTTGCTACTTCTCAGGTCATATGAAATTTTGCTCTTTTCTCCACCCTTACCCAGAACAATGGATATTTTTCAGATAAAATATTTCTCCTATTGATGGCAAACTATGCATTGCACAATTAAATTAGTTTACAGCGTTGAAACGATCCATCAATGTAAAAAAAATAAGAATGTGAAAATAAAATTAGTAGAAGGAAAAAGGAGAGAGAAAAGATTGTTTAATATAAAAAAACCTTACCGTTCAATGGTGAAACTTAAGAAATATAAAAATACAAAAAATTGATATTTTGTTGTCGTGAAAACAGTAAAAATATCAACAATACTGAGTTTCATAATTTGTGGTGCTATTATCGTACTTTAAGGGGCAAACTGCTTTTATCTATTTACTTTTCTGTGTGAGACTATTCTGACGTAACTATAATAGCCACAGCGTCGAAGGAAATATCGTTTGAGAAACAATTTTCCGTAAAGCTGTCATCATCAATGTCATATCGTTTAGTTGAAATTCTGGTTTCAAACCTCCGCCCGTATCAAATGGATATAATTTTCTGGTACTACTATAGTAATATCAAACGATCTTGCGATAATCACAGTGTTGTTCGTAACATGATAATCCTTGACTGATGTGGGGTCCATATCCCTTTTTTAACCATTTGTTCACTCGATTGTTTGTTGGTCCAGGAATTTATTTGTTAAAGAGTCCCAAATAACATACGAGTCACACACACAAACACATAAAGATTTGACCAAAAATACCACCAATATTGTAATTAATCTGGGGTCCTCTATGTATTTTACATGTTCACCACCGGCTAAAAACAAGTCTGAGAGTTAATACATAGAGTTTAGTAAATATGAAAAGCGTATCGTTCAAAATCTATTTTCTTGATAACAGTTTTGTCTTCATTATAATATTATTTTATAACAGATTGCAGTTCTTACAGTAAGGAAGAAGGTTTTTAATGTTTGGATCACTGGTGTGATCATTCTCAAGTACACGAGTTTTACAGGTAAAGAAGGTTTCAGTAAAAGCTGTAACTTGTAATAAAACTATTTTCTTAATAGTCTTAATTCTATTCGTGGTCTAAAGTGAGAGCTGACTGTTTTAACTTTTCAACTGTCTCATACAAATGTATATACTTCAGTAGTCTTTAGTTTAAAATAGCTTTACTGAAGAATATAAACTTATAAATATTTTATCGTGAGAATTATTAATTGTGTTCGACTAGTCTTGTACTGATAGAAATATAGAACGTAAATGACGCACTATCTTAGTTTAAATGCTCTCACCTCGCCAAAAGCAAATATTGTTGGGTTTTTCATTAAAAATGTTTATCAGTGTAATGTTTCATTACTTTCTCGTGTTTTTACACGTGATAGTATTACGAGAAATCAAAATTTTCACTTTTTCACATTATTAATATTTCCAATCGAAAGCTACAATGCTATATACCTATGTTGTATAAATAAACAAGTCCCCTGTCTATATGATTTGACACGTACATATTCCGTATAAATCTGAATGACACGAGAAGTTTTTTTCTGTTACGTATTAGAATTTCAAATAGCCTGAAATTGAGTTAAATGATACTTCAAATTTAATAGTTAAATTGTACTTTGGATTTAGTATTTAAATAAATGCCGATATATCTCCAATTTATGATATTTTCCAACAAGATTGATACACGCAGTTTTCTTTTTAACACAAATATATTTTAATAAGGCCAGGCATGGCCAGGAGGTTAGGGCGCTCGGCTTACAATCTGATGGTCGCGGGTTCGAATCCACGTCACACCAACCATGCTCTCCCTTTCAGCCGTGGAGGCGTTATAATGTGTCTTTCAATCCCACTATTCGTTCGTAAAAAGAGTAGCCCAAGAGTTGGCGGTGGGAGATGATGACTAGCTGCCTTACACTACTAAATTAGGGACGGCTAGCGCAGATAGCCCTCGTGTAGCTTTACGCGAAATTCAAAAACAAACAAACATATTTTAATATACAAACAACACTACAATTTTCAATAACAATTATTACAAATAGTTATTACACACAATGATTTATATACAAAAGTTTTACAAACCTATAAGCAATATAAAGTCTTCTTTCTAGTCTGGAACTTCCTTGATATCTTTTCGAGGGTTCACGATGAGCTAGTCAATTACGAGTTGATGTAGGTACGATTCGCTTAACGGGGAACCAGCTAGCTAGCTTTGTCCTTCGTTATTCATCAGCCACATACGCCGAGTTTTCCACCATGAAGCTATAATGGTGGAAATGATTTATTTTTGTTTATAAATCGTTATTTGTAATAAGTGTGATTGTAAATTGTATTGTTGTATGTATATTAAAACGTATTTGTGTTAAAAAAAAAAACTGTGTATATCAATCTTGTTGGCAAATATAAACTGACTATATATCGGCTTTTATTTAACTGCTAAATCCAAAGTACAATTGAACTACTAAATTTAAAGTATCATTTAACTCAATTTCAGGCTATTTGAAATTCTAATATGTAACACCACTGAAGTTAAATGATTTGTAATGTTCGAACTTTGTAAATGCTCCTGGTCAAATATCTGAAGTTTTATGATTAATAAGCGTTATAACAATCACAGTTACAGCTTCCGAAGTTTATAGCACACTTACTATAGTAAATTAATAACAGATACTCCCATTTTGACGCGGCGCGTTGGTTATATTTATAGGCGTATGGAGGATTTCTCGGATTTTCAGTTTTACGTAACAATACAAATCTAAATTAAGCGTTTACTTTCATACATATATTGTTGATTCTTACACTCGAGAATCTTCTACAACTTTAGAGAATATGTGGGAGTT